>NC_057805.1:190676755-190932600 GCF_018294505.1 Triticum aestivum | reverse complement strand
GGCGAAGGGGGGGGATCGCTCCCTAGAGGGGGAGTGGATCCAGGGGGAGTGGGGATTGTGGGGGGGAATGGGTGTCGGTTAGGGTTGGACCGAGGAGAGTGGGGGGTTATGGAGGGGAGTGGGTGGGCTGGCTGGTTGGGCCAGGTGGGTCGGCCAGCTGGGCCATCTGATCCAGTTGGCCAGGGGGCTTTCTCTCTTTCTTTCTTTTTTTTTACACTTTTGTTTTGTTTTCAGTTTTCAAAAATGTTTAGCACCTAATTGATTTTTATAAAATATGGGAGCTAGCTCATAAATTGCAGTGCATTAGATCCTAGCACCAAAAACTAGTCTGGGTGAAATACCATTTCACATTAGATTTAGATTAATTAAAAGGTTATTAAATAATGTATTCACCCACTGTTTGAGGTTGTTTAAATGACTTATCAACTTTCAATAATGTTGTTTACAATTTTATCCTAGCCTCTGATTTATCTACAATCTATTGAACATTTTAGTTTTAATATTGGAAAACTTTCATTGTTTGCTTGATTTTGAATTTGAATTTGAATCGGTTTCGAACTAACGTGAGATTATCAACAGTAAACAGGGTGACGTGGCATCGTTAATGTGGGATTACTGTAGCTTAATTATCCGGGCGTCACAATTCTCCTCCACTACAAGAAATCTCGTCCCGAGATTTAAGAGGGGAGAAAGGGGGAAGTTCTGGTTACGATATTCTAACGGATCTTCTCGAAGAAGTTAATGTATTCAATTCTTTATTCCAATACATCATGATGAAGTCGTCGTCCTTTCTTCAGGAACTCCATCGTACTTACGAAAGGATAAGGGGCATTCCGGGACAACGGACCTCTGCAAGGTTGACTATCTGGTAGCTAATATCGGGGAAGGTGGCGGAAAGTAACTCTCGAACTGGAACTTTAAGAAGATATTGAGAGTAAAGTAAGGAGGTATCATGGGAAGTTTCAAGCAGGTAGGCAATCGTTCGATGCCTGAAACAAAGTGTAAAAGGGGTCCAGAGCAATGGGAATAAGTTTTGTGTCTGATACCAGAATAGATGACTAGGAAGGTGGCCCATGAATTAAATACGAAGCCAACCGTGGGGAATAACCATTAGAAACAGGGTTGTATAGGAGAGTCAGGTTTCGATCCTGTGGAAATGTGGGTTATGGGCCCACCATGTGGGTTAAAAGTAGAAGGAGCGGTGACATCTTGCTCGGTCATGACAACAAGGCATGTCAAAGGGTAGCCTGTCAATTATGTCGGCAACAACGTCGGTACCAAGGGCGAGGGGCGAAGAGAACTATTTTCCTGCTCGTTGAACGAGGCGGACCAATAGGCAAGTTCTCATCCATCGGTCGTTACCGGAATGTCATCAACAAAAGTATCAGGGTCTTACTGACAGAACTATACACCGAGGTGTTTACATAATCAGGGAATATTAATGCTTAGATCATATAGATCACAAGAAAGGTTAAACCAAACAATGGAAAGGAAAATATGTTTATCAGAGTAAACAGAACAATGGAATGGAAAATGTGTTTAAGCACATATTTCAGGGATATATCCTTCCCAAGTACAAGCTGAGCATGATATCCATGACAGGATATAATGTAGAAAACTCTTTAGGTAGTGGAGAGAAATTTCATGACATTACCCATACAACGGTGTTTGGATAATTGAGCAGGAAACATTTAGCATTGGGCTTCAAATGTTCCTGTTGAAAATCGGAGTACATAGACATGCTTCGAGATAGCATTGACATGGTCAACAGGTGAAGATCAGACTTTGGAAACAAAAAGGATCCATCAGGAACAACTTATAGAATAAGTCTTACAATTTCCTCATGGAAGAATGGATAACCTTGCTGAAAGGAAGAACTATAACAATAGGTCCTCCGGCCAGTTTGTGCTAGGCATGACATCACCCTACCGGGTCATATAAAGACCAATGTATAACTCTTGGAAATATGTTCCAACCATCATATCTGACCGAGATTCAGATCTGATTGGTGTCAGGATACCTCAGACTCAGGATGTCTGAGAAGAAAGGTGCAACACAAATTGATGGGATGACATTGTAAGATTCTCGGGAAATGAACTATGAAAGCAAGTTCCGAAACAAGAGTTCATCATTAAACCAAGGAGAGGGTTAGGAGGTGGCTGATGGACTCAGCGACATTCCATTGAGATTTCCAAAAGATGGATTTCCACAATTATGTGTACAAGGAGATAGCTTTTGTCAGTTCAAATGATATAATGAGGTATGCTCGAGGAAACATACACGATTGAACATTGGTTGACGGTGCACCCGAAATATGGGCTAGGCAGCACAATCAATGTTCGAATGATAATTCAATAAGCCATAGACGTAGAATGAAACTATAGACCAATAACTTCAAAGCAATAGGGTTGCTAGAAGTTTAGAATTTACACATCACAAACCACTTGTGGGTACCCCGGTTGGAATCAACACGAGGACCAAGAAAGAATGGTGATGGTGAGAAGTATCATTATAGCAAGAATTCTTAAGAGGTGGAGCAATCCTCACAACATTCTTGACATCAAAGATGGTAATACTCCGCGGTAGAACTTAACATAAGTTGGATAGCAGGGAAATCAAGATACAACACAAAATATGAACAAGTTTGTATTGGGGGGAGGCAAGAATGTTGTCGATGATAACACAATTCATCGAGGGGCAAGGATGGTATTTCTCATCCTGAATTTCTACACACAACTTGGAAGAAGTCAAATTGTTGACGATGATCATGACAAATTTGTCGAGAGGTTTTCAAGAAGATGTAATTGATCGACGATGACATCAAGTCAAAGGAATGATGAAAGCGAAAGATTATTGGAACCACGGGTAGGACACAAACTCGAAATCAAGTTTGCTGTTCAAGGAGAAGTGATATGACGAGGAAGATCGACGCAAGATTAGCTCACTATCGAAATTTGTGCGCTGGGAAGGTCCAGGTAGCACAGTTAAAATCGGCACGATAATGACATAGCCGAGCAGGCTAGGAATGACGTGATCGAGTACAAACTCGCAAGTAAAGAAGATTACTAAGAGTTGTTTAATCGCGACGCGGACTCGATTCAGTTATCGATGTCCTTGAGTGTTTAATAACTCAAAGCCCGTGAAAAACTGTGATCAGTGAGAATGTAGGACTTGATGAAGAACTCATAAGAAGTTATGCAGTTCCATGATAATCTCGAGATACCAGGGGGTAATACTCGACGACAAACCAAAGTAGAGGTTGGACTGGGGTATTGCTCTGCAGAAGACAAGTGCTTAAACTTGCATGAGAAATGGTGTTTAAAGGAGAACGTGGTCGGAACCACAATTGCAAAAGGCCAGATCCTAGATATAAGATGAACTTATACCAAGGGAATAATTAATTTAAGAAAAGGTTTAATGATAAGATCTACATCGTGTCCATGGGCATGAACGCAAAGTTCAAGGTCGACTCCCACTTCTTCAATGCATAACCTCTCATTCACTTCTCGCGTTTGATGAAGTTGCAGTGTTGAAAAATTTTATCTGGCAAAATACCAGAAGAGTATGACTCATGAAAACTTTTGAGTTCACACATATTATGAAAGGCATAGGTTCAACCCATCGGGGCATCGTGGAAACATATACCACAAGCTTCAGGGGTAAATAAGTCAAGCTCGATAGTAGAGCATGGGTGTCAAAACGAGAGGATACAATTTACTAAAGGCATTATGTATCAGGGAAAGAACTCACAAGGTGATTAAATATGAGGGCACTGTCGGATAGTAATCTAACAAAGGATTTGGTGGTCCACAAGGGATCAGATGTGAGCATGGATACTCAACTAGAGGAAGAAAGAATGCAAGGGGATCAGATTATAGAAACAACTGGCTAACTCAAAGCTCAAATGCAAAGGAATTATGATTTCCAAATCAAGGGATCAGAAGCAAACGCTCTGATTAAGGATGGATAAGTTGAATAGCCTTAGGGGTACAATCGATGGCAATTTGATTGGTCGATACCAGCTCATGTTTAAAATGACGTTTGAGCCGGAAGGATAAATTCTAGGCTCTGATTGAGGATTGCGAGCATTCGCAACAAATTGAATCAACGGACTCAAAATGATAATGACAAGAGATGCCAATAAGATTACGAGACTTAAGATTAATCATAATGCAAGTAAGCAAGAATTTCAAGAGCAAAAAGGCTCCTGAGGATTTTCGGAGGATTGAATAGTATTTCAAAGACTTTTGTGAAACACCTGAACAACTGGGGATGAGCGGATACTCGGAAGTGCGAGAAATTATTCTTAGGGGTATTCAGGTGGCAAAAACTGTATAGCAGTAAGCTCAAAGGATTCTTGGAACAACGGAGAGCGGTTCGAGGCATCTTGTCTTAACAAGATCAACTTGGAATAGAATTAAGAACGACGGTTGTAAGTATTTATCCATAGGGATAGATCAGTGGTAGGGAATTGCAAAAGCAACGAGCACAAAGTCTCGAAAGAGTATCGGGGAGTAACTTTGAAATCTTCTGGTGCAGTAGGCGATCATCTGTGATAAGGGGCTCTCCGGGAGACGTAGTTACGAGAACCTAGAGTCAGATTTAGTAAAATCATTTAACCCGAATAGAAGAGAGATCAGAGTCCCAGAGTAAGGATTGAGGAGTAAAAGATCCTAATACCACCCAATGGCGACGTGGGCCCATAAGCCACACAGCCATGTTAGTAAAGTTTGACTAGACTTGACTTCGGCCAAGGAGTTGGAAAGGGGGATTCCTACAAGCAGTTGGCTCTGATACCAACTTGTGAACCCCCCGATTTGATCGTACACTAATCATGCACGCAAATGTGTACGATCAAGATCAGAGACTCACGGGAAGATATCACAACACAACTCTACAACATAAAATAAGTCATACAAGCATCATAATACAAGCCAGGGGCCTCGAGGGCTCGAATACAAGTGCTCGATCATAGACGAGTCAGCGGAAGCAACAATATCTGAGTACAGACATAAGTTAAACAAGATTGCCTTAAGAAGGCTAGCACAAACTAGGATACAGATCGAACGAGGCGCAGGCCTCCTGCCTGGGATCCTCCTAACTAACTCCTGGTCGTCGTCAGCGGACTGCACGTAGTAGTAGGCACCTCCAGTGTCGTAGGAGTCGTCGTCGACAGTGGCGTCTGGCTCCTGGGCTCCAACATCTAGGTAGAAAGGGAAAGGGGGAAAAGAGGGAGAGAGGCAACCGTGAGTACTCATCCAAAGTACTCGCAAGCAAGGAGCTACACTACATATGCATGGGTATATGTGTAAAGGGCCATATCAGTGGACTGAACTGCAGAATGCCAGAATAGGAGGGGGATAGCTAGTCCTGTCGAAGACTACGCTTCTGGCCATCTCCATCTTGCAGCATGTAGAGGAGAGTAGATTGTAAGTTCACCAAGTAGCATCGCATAGCATAATCCTACCCGGCGATCCCCTCCTCGTCGCCCTGTTAGAGAGCGATCACCGGGTTATATCTGGCACTTGGAAGGGTGTGTTTTATTAAGTATCCAGTTCTACTTGTCATAAGGTCAAGGTACAACTTTGGGTCGTCCTTTTACCGAGGGACACGGCTATTCGAATAGATAAACTTCCCTGCAGGGGTGCACCACATAACCCAACACGCTCGATCCCATTTGGCCGGACACACTTTCCTGGGTCATGCCCGGCCTCGGAAGATCAACACGTCGCAGCCCCACCTAGGCTCAACAGAGAGGTCAACACGCCGGTCTAAATCCTATGCGCGCAGGGGTCTGGGCCCATCGCCCATTGCACACCTGCACGTTGCGTACGCGGCCGGAAGCAGACCTAGCCTAGCAGGCGTTCCAGTCCAATCCGGCGCGCGACGCTCCGTCGCTGATGTCAAGAACAGCTTCGGCTGATACCACGACGTCGAGTGCCCATAACTGTTCCCGCGTAGTTGGTTAGTGCGTATAGACCAAATGGCCAGACTCAGATCAAATACCAAGATCTCGTTAAGCGTGTTAAGTATCCGCGAACGCCGACCAGGGCCAGGCCCACCTCTCTCCTAGGTGGTCTCAACCTGCCCTGTCGCTCCGCCGTAAAGTAACAGTCGGGGGCCGTCAGGAACCCAGGCCCACCTCTACCGGGATGGAGCCACCTGTCCTTTCAGCCCCCTCATCAGAATCACTTGCGGGTACTCAACAAGCCGACCCGACTTCAGTCACCACATGTGTCATGTATATAAAGTATATAGTATATACCCGTGATCACCTCCCGAAGTGATCACGGCCCCGTAGTATAGCATGGCAGACGGACAAGAGTGTAGGGCCACTGATGGAACACTAGCATCCTATACTGGGCAGTAGGATAGCAGGTAAGGGTAACAACTGTAGCAACAATGACAGGCTATGCATCAGAATAGGATTAACCGAAAGCAGTAACATGCTACACTACTCTAATGCAAGCAGTATAGAGAAGAATAGGCGATATCTGGTGATCAAGGGGGGCGCTTGCCTGGTTGCTCTGGCAAGTAGGAGGGGTCGTCAACTCCGTAGTCGAACTGGACAGCAGCAGCGTCGGTCTCGTAGTCTACCGGAGAGAAGGGGGGAAGAAACAGTAAATAAAATGCAAACATAAGCATGACGATGCGTGACATGACAATGAGCGGTGCTAGGTGTGCCCTAACGCGGCAGTAGGTGGTACCGGCGAAGGGGGAAACATCCGGGAAAGTATTCCCGATGTTTCGCGTTTTCGGACAGACGGACCAGAGGGGGAAAGTTCCATGTTCTCTATGCTAGGAATGTGTGGCTGACAAACGGACTACGTATTCGGATTTGTCTCGTCGTTCTTCACAACTTTCATGTACAAAGTTTTCCCATCCGAGCTACGGTTTATTTTATATTAAATTTTAAAGATTTAATTCATTTTTAGAATTTGATAAATTAATTTAATTCGAAATTTAATTAATGCATCAGCATGACGTCAGCAGTCAACGATGACCGTTGACCTGGGCAACGTGACAGGTGGGTCCCACCTGTCAGGGGCTGTCAGCTAATTAACAATAGTTAATTAGGTTAATTAATCTTAATTAGTTAATATTAACAGGATTAATTAAGTTAATTAATTAATTAATTAATATTTTAATTATTTTTATTAGTTAATTAATTATTTTTAATTCCTTTTTTAATAAGTTCTGGGCGTGGGGCCCCAAGGTCAGTGGCTCAGGGGGAGCCCTAGCGGGCGAACAGGCACGGGTCTCGGGCGCGGTTGCAGGCGCCCGATGGGGCGAGCCCGGGCGCGGCCAGCGGCACGGCGCCGGCGAGGCAGAGCACGCCCCGGCAGGGGCGGCGGGCGGCACAGGGAGCAGAGTGAGATGGGCGACGGCCGGCGACGCAGGAGCGCACGGCTGTGCGGCAGTAGCAGCCGCCGCTGCAGCCGCAACAGCAGCGCAACGCATGAGCAGCAGTAGGGGTAGGCAGGGCGGCGTCGAGCGCGCGCACGGTGAAGGGGGAGTAGCAGCGAGGTGGAACCAATGCGGCACGCGGCGGAGCAAGGCCACGGTAGAGCGGGGCGAGGGGAGCAGGGGGCGTGGCCACGCGCGGGGCGCGGGCGCTCGGCCAGGCCACGACTGCGACAGTTTGAGCAGCAGCTACTAGGAGCAGGGGTGCAAGCACGGCGCGGTGAGCGCGGGCGGGGCGACGCGGAGTGTGGGAGCAGGGAGAGGAGGGGAAGGCGAATGGGGCGCTCACGACGGTTCGTAGGGGACTAGCAGCAAGCTCGGGGAGGAGGACGGGGACGACGAGGCCGGGGTCGGGTCGGTGACGGTGATGAGGACGACGGGGCGGCGTCGAGGAGCCGGGCGCAGTCCGATGGGGAGGAGGACGGGGACACGGCGATGGCGGGGCAGTGTCAGGCGGCTTCGGGTCCTCGTGCGGCGGCGGCGGTCGATGACGACGGCGGCGATGGTGACGGCGAAGGGGGGTGGGATCGCTCCCCTTCCCGATCCAAATCGGGAACGAGAGGGGGAGTGGATCCAGGGGGAGTGGATCCAGCGGGAGTTGGGATCGTGGGGGGAATGGGTGTCGGTTAGGGTTGGACCGAGGAGAGTGGGGGGTTATGGAGGGGAGTGGGTGGGCTGGTCGGTTGGGCCAGGTGGGTCGGCCAACTGGGCCATCTGATCCAGTTGGCCAGGGGGCTTTCTCTCTTTCTTTCTTTTTTTTACACTTTTGTTTTGTTTTCTGTTTTCAAAAATGTTTAGCACCTAATTGATTTTTATAAAATATGGGAGCTAGCTCATAAATTGCAGTGCATTAGATCCTAGCACCAAAAACTAGTCTGGGTGAAATACCATTTCACATTAGATTTAGATTAATTAAAAGGTTATTAAATAATGTATTCAGCCATTGTTTGAGGTTGTTAAATGACTTATCAAATTTCAATAATGTTGTTTACAATTTTATTCTAGCCTCTGATTTATCTACTATCTATTGAACATTTTAGTTTTAATATTGGAAAACTTTCATTGTTTGCTTGATTTTGAATCGGTTTCGAACTAACGTGAGATTATCAACAGTAAACGGGGTGACATGGCATCATTAACGTGGGATTACTGTAGCTTAATTATCCGGGCGTCACACGCACAAAGGCGCAGGAGGTGAACGAACCACCTGAGGCAGTGCCTTATTTGTAACAAAAGTACTGAACTAGCCTAGTGGCCAAGTGACACTACCCGACAACTGTTCCGCCCGGGTTCGATTCCACCCGATGCAGGGAAAATATCTCCAATTTTTTGCCTCTGCCATTATTGACATGTGGGTCCCCATTGTCATGTATGCACACCACGTCGAACACTTGCCAAAAGTTTGTCCCTCATTTTCTCTATTTTTCGCACACTCGACATTGTGTGGGCATTTTGAAAGTAGCATATCTTTTTGATTCTGCATCATATGAAGATGTGCTATACATGAATGTTGATCAGCATGATGTTAACTGGCTGTTAGTTCCATTTTCGACCATGAATAAAACTTCCAACATGATGTTAACCCTGTTTGAAAAGGCCATGTTAATATAAATGCTCTGCCTCTGAAAGTTGCAGTTTCTTATCTGAAACTGAACTTGCAGTTTCTTATCTGAAACTGAAACTTGCAGTTTCTTCTATGAGAATCACATTGTCTGCACTTTTATACTCCTATGAAACTACATTATTTTAAGTGCTATAAATAGATCTCTAGAATTCATAAAATACTTCATATGCTCAATACTGCAAATCTGAAATTCAAAAGACATTCATATCTGAAAGTACTCACAAAATACACAACACAAAACACAATTCACAACCTGCAAATACTGACAACCCTAAGATCCTCCTGACAATTCACAACCTGCCCGACTATTGGGCTAGGGGCAGTCCCCTCCTATTCCTCGGTGGCAGACAGCCGCCCTGTGAGACGATGTGAACGGCGAGGGAGAGGATGGCGGGGAAGCGTCGTCGGGCCAACTGCTTTTCTCCTCTTACAGCTGGGTTCGGTCGATGAAGACTCCACCGGCTCGCTCTGACACGACACCCTCACAAACGGCACCCTGTAGATGCTCGATCCTTCAATCTCTGGTGGATGCTCCATCTGGGATCGATACTCCCACCACCGCTCCCTCACGGTCGGATTCGGTGAATCTGTTTGCTCCATAGCCCAGAGGAGCAACTCTATGTACTCCCACGCGACTCCCTTCGGGAGTATCGCCGCCTTTTCGCTCTGTTGTAGATATTTGGCCATGGATGTCGTCGTCGCCACTAGTTGGTCCTTGTTGTCAAACCAAGACTATATCTCCAACATCCTAGCTTGCTTCATAGGGTCGCCGTCTGCGATCCTCATGTATCGGTTGTACTCCTCCATCGATCTACTTCTCCACAACACCTTCACTCGCCAGCGGTGGTTTTTGAATAGAAGAGGAGAGGAGCAGTGCTGGTTTTGGATTAGAACGGGAGAGGAGCGATGCTGGTTTTGATTGGAACAGGAGAGGAGGGGCGATGGTTTTGAAATGGAAGAGGAGAGGAGTGGTGCTGGATTTAGATTGGAACAGGAGAGGAGCGGCGGTGGTTTATGAGGAGAGGAGTGGCGCTGGTCCTGGAAGTATTTTTTTTGTTTTGCATATTTTGGGTCAAAGTTTGACCACGTACTGTATTTTCCAAGCAAAATGTGAATGCATGTCACCAAAAATTGTATCGTTTGGTTCGTATCTGAATGTACTTTCAAATTATATTATTTTTGCAATGTATAACATATATTTTATTTGTGAAAATGATGGTCAATTATGACCCAGAATAAAAGGGAGACTAGTTAATGTGGGGTCGCTTTCTTAATTGAAGGGTAAATTGATTTTGATATTGATCCAGTCACAGCGCGCCGGCCCTCTCGTCCAATCCTAAATCGCTGTCGCACGCTGCTCTCCCTCTTATCCATTGCAAAACCACCTCCTCTCCTCTCCATCATCTCCATTCCAAAACCATCGTCTCGCCTCTCCCTCTTCTCCATTGCAAAACCAGCCCCTCTCTCATCGGACGAGGATCCCCTGACGTAGCCCACCTGTCAGCGACCGAAAGGCAGGGAAACCTCTCCTCTCCATCATCTCCATTCCAAAACCACCGTCTCGCCTCTCCCTCTTCTCCATTGCAAAACCACCCCTCTCCTCTCCATCATCTCCATTCCAAAACCACTGTCTCGCCTCTCCCTCTTCTCTATTGCAAGACCACCATCTCTCCTCCCATCTTCCAAAGCTAGCACCGGACCTCTCAGAAGGACATCTATGGAGAGGATGCAGCAGCGAATCAGGCAGATCGCTAGCGGCGACCAGGCAAAGTTAGCCAGGTTGAAGGAGATCCTTACTTGGTTCGACAATGAGTGGGAGATTTCGAGGACGGTGAGGGCCATGTGGTAATGTATGCGAAAGAGCAAGACGGCGGTGATGTACTCCTCGGCGGTAGTCATGCCGTAGTCCTTCGAGTTCATCGAGTATCTCATCTGGGCGATGGAGCAGACAGATTCGCCCGAGGCAAAAGTTAGGCGGAGGTGGTGGGCGTGCAGGTCGAAGGTCGAGCACCCAGAGGATAACGAATCAATCGAGTACGGTGTGCCGTTCGTGAGGGTGCAGAGCGAGTCGGAGCCACAAGAGTATTCGTTCTCCCACCGCAAGAGGAGGCCGGATGGCGCGCCGTCGCTTCCCCGCCGTTCTCCATGGTTCCCTTGACGCTCGCCTCGTTTCAACGGCGTCAGTAGGGTTTAAGGTAAGCTTCGCACTAACCTAATCGTCCATCTGCTCATGCTTACAATCAGTGTGACAGCTAATAAAAATCGTGCTTACAATTAGTCTCCGATTACTACACCAATCACCCTAAAATAGCTCTGGACCTTTGGGTCAAAGTTGTGACATTGTGTACAAATAAAGAAAAATAGATTGGTGCTTCTTTCAGAAAAGAGTACTCCCTAGAAAACTGCCAATATAAGCTACTAGTATTGTTTTTTGAAGTCTAAGATACTAGTATTTGGTTAGAGGATTTGCTACCGAGAAAGATCCATCCACAGTGAGCGCCACACATCCCACTGATGGTGGTGGATGCCAATGCTTAGATGGAGCAGGGTTGGTGTCGGTAATTTTTACTTGGCACCTCGCACTCTGCATATATGCCGGTTCCATCCGTACATTTGTGCAGTTCCACCAAAATGCAGCTGAATAACCCTGTTTGCACAGATAATGAAAAAGCATGATTACATTATAGTGGCACTAGTTGATGAAACATACACTAATAAATAGAAGAAAATATTGCGATAGTATCATAGTATGCCATGCTGCGAGGGCGAGATGGGCCCTGTGACGCCTCATACTGCAAATCGACCCAAGTCTCCCCGATACACCTTCTGCCAGTGACGAACATCAGTGTACAGTTGTAGTACAAGGAGGGGCCTTGAGACATTCCAATCTCTATTTTTGTGCAGATCAACTAAAATTGTAGCGACCAGACCTCAAACAGTCTAGTCTCTGTGCATCAGTGTCATCCCTGGATTGGTAATGCTGACACGCACAGTACTTTGAAGGATTTATAACAGAGTAGCAATCACACACTTATTACATCGAATAGTTCAAGAGAACTCAATACAATAAATATGACTTAAGGCCATCTAAAATACGATAACAGGGGAAGGCTTGGAAGATAAAGTGAGTCCATCAACTCCAGCGGCATCACTGAGTATAAGACCACGACCTAAGGCTCCTTACTCATCGTCTGAAAAGTCTGCAACATGATACGTTGCAGCCCGAAAATGGGTCAGCACATGGAATATGCTGGCAAAGTAACACATAGAGAGTAATGAACAAAATAATGCTATCAGTACATGCATATTTGGCTGGTGGAAAGCTCTATGGTTATAGTTTTGCGAAAAGCCAATTTTTCCCTACCACAAAGGAATAAATTTTATTGAAGTATCATGGTGGTTGTTAAACATTGAGAAGGTACCTCCAACTCAATCCCAATTAAGAACGTGATTAACCCAATCAAATTAAATTAAGTAACATGATGATGAGATTCACATGATAATCCAAGAACTAGATACTCAAGATGTCCATAACCGGGGACACGGCTAATCATGATTAGTTTGTACACTCTGCAGAGGTTTGTGCACTTTTACCCAAAATACTCGATCGCCTCCGCTTGATTTCTTGCACTACATGGTGTTTGAGAAACGGATGACCGAGACACAGTCTTTCAGAAACACTACTCTTTACTCCGGGTGGACAGTTACACCTACTTTCCCCTACATCTGCTAGCCCACCTCTTCAAGAGGTCATGTAACCTACTCAACTATGCTAGAGCCCATAATAGCTTGTGGCTGCACACGGAAGTTTCTAGTATGAATAATCTCATGCTCCCTTTGAGTCTGGGTGGCGGTCCATAGGATGATCACACGGGTACTTCGGGATATCCAAAAATACAGGCAACACTGGTTTCTCCAGGTGCCTCAATCCACCCAGATGTAAATTAAAGTAGCCACCTTAAGTTGAACCATAAATTAATAATCTCACATCTTTCATGAAGAATTCACTCAAACCCAATCCACGTCTACGAGCATAGCATAGCAATATAAGCAAACGTAGAAGTAACTCCCAAAGGTTTGATAGTAAACAGGACAATAGGTACTACCTCATCTACTTCCCAAAACCCACATATTAATCAGATCCTAATCATGCAACTGTTTGAGGATTGATCTAATGTAGTAAAACTGGGTGATGAAAAGTATGATCAAAGTGTTACTTGCCTTGCTGATGATCCATGAAACCTAGAGACTCGTAGTAGCACGCTTCGCACTCCGGGTACTCTATCGCAAACAAACAATACATAAATAAGCAATCAAGCAAGTGTGCACGAAATAAAACTCAAAATAAGAGATCTAACCAGAAAGTTCAACTTAAGAACTCCGGTTTGCAAAAAGAATCAATTCAAACGAAGCAATGAAGGTCAAACGGCGAAAGAAACAAGCTTCGTTTACTAATCTGGATCTAAGTCAAATTTTACAGTAGCAAAAACTTGTTTGAGTTGTTTAAAGGAAAGAGAATTTCGAGACGAAACACTAGGCGCTTGATCACTGATTCCGATAAACGAGGGAAAAGTTATACTAAAACGAAAAACAGATTGGAAATCGTGATCAGGAATAATCGCGGAAAATCCGAGAAAAAGAAAAACTGACGAACAAGCTAACGATCGAACTTTCGGTGTCTGTAAAAAAAACAAAAACGCATTCGTTAAAACGAGCGGAACGAACGGGGCCATTCGCTATTTAAACCTAAAACCGGAAAAAAACCGCATCTAATATAAAAAAAATGCATCTCGGTTTCCGAAATAAGAACCGAACAGGTTTTTCGAGAAAAACCGGCGCTACCTCGGGTTCGCGTGACCGGCGCGCGGCCGGCGAGCCGGCGGCGGCGAGCGGCGCCGGCGGGTGGCAAGCGTCGGGCGAGAGGCGGCGGGGTTACGGCGGGCCGGCGGCGGAAGGCCGACGGGGCTCCTGGCGGGTGGCGGGTCGGGGCGGCGGGGCTTCGGGACGGGATGGCGGGGTCGGGCGGCGGGGCGAAAGCGGGCGGCGGCGGCGGCGGGGGCGGTGGCGCGGGGGCGGCGGCGGGCGGCCTAGGGTTTCGGGGCGGCGGCAACTTAGGTTGAGGCGGGGCTCACAGGCCGCGGCTTAAAGGCCGGCCGGGCTGAAGGTGGTCCGGGTCGGGACAGGCCCGTAAGGCGGTTGACTTTTTTAAAAAAAAAAATTCGGACGTGCAGAAAAGGTAAAGAAAAGAAATACTAAACGGACTCCAAAAATCCCAAAATAAATTTTCCCCGTCCTCTAAAAATAATGCCGGACAAGAATGAACATTTATTTGGGCCTAAAATGCAAATTTTGGAAAACGCGTATTTTCCTAATTCAATAAAATCAATATTTGTTTTTGATATTTTTCCTCGCAATATTTCAATATTTGTGGGAGAAATACATTTTATCCCCTCTCATATATTTTGATATGAAATATTTTCGGATAGAAAAATAATTAAAACAAATGATCCTATTTTCAAAATTTGAGAAAACGCCAAATATGAAAATAACGAAATCCCCAACTCTCTCCGTGGGTCCTTGAGTTGCGTGAAATTTCTAGGATCGCAAATCAAAATGCAATAAAATATGATATGCATGATGATCTAATGTATAACATTCCAAATTGAAAATTTGGGATGTTACAAACCTACCCCCCTTAAGATGAATCTCGCCCTCGAGATTCGGGTTAGCTAGAAAATAGGTGAGAGTGGTCCTTCCGTAGATCTTCCTCTCGCTCCCAGGTGGCTTCATCCTCGGTATGGTGACTCCACTGAACTTTGCAAAACTTGATAACCTTGCTGCGGGTGACTCGGCTGGCATACTCAAGAATCTTAACTGGTTTTTCCTCATAGGTCAAGTCACTATCCAGCTGAATCGCTTCCAATGGCACTGTATCTCTCGGTGGTATCTTAGCCATCTCTGCATGGCACTTCTTCAGCTGAGAAACATGGAACACATCGTGAACTCCCGACAATCCTTCGGCAATTCCAACTTGTAAGCAACTTCCCCCATACGCTCCAAAACTTTGTATGGTCCTACAAAATGTGGCGCTAACTTTCCCTTAACTCCAAAGCGCTTTACTCCTCGAAGTGGTGCTACTCGAAGATAAACTCTGTCTCCGACTTTGTAAACTGTCTCCTTGCATTTAGAATCCGCATAACTCTTCTGCCTGGACTGGGCTACCTTGAGCCTATCGCGAATCAACTTCACTTTCTGTTCAGACTCTTTAATCAAATCTGGTCCAAACAACTGGCGGTCTCCAACTTCGTCCCACAACAACGGTGTCCTACACCTCCTTCCGTACAGAGCTTCGAAAGGGGCCATCTTCAAACTGGATTGATAACTGTTGTTGTAAGAGAACTCTGAATATGGCAAATTGTCGTCCCAGCTAGATCCATAATCTAGCGCACAAGCTCTCAGCATGTCCTCCAAAATCTGATTGACTCTCTCGGTCTGTCCGTCTGTCGGTGGACGAAAGGCTGTACTGAACTCTAGCATGGTACCCAAAGTCTCGTGCAACTGATTCCAAAACTTTGAAGTAAACTGGGTTCCTCTATCTTATACAATGGTCCTCGGAACTCCATGCAGACATACGATCCTGGTCATGTATATCTTTGCCAACTTAGCACTTGTATAAGTGGTCTTTACTGGGATGAAATGAGCTACCTTTGTCAAACGATCGACTACAACCCATACCGAGTCATAGCCTGAACGAGTCCTGGGCAATCCTGTGATAAAATCCATGCCTAGCTTATCCCACTTCCATTCGGGTATCGGCAATGGTTGTAGCAATCCTGCTGGCTTCTGATGCTCTGCCTTTACTCTATGGCATACATCACAAACTGCTACATACTCCGCAATATCCTTCTTCATTCCGGTCCACCAGAAAGTATGCTTCAAATCCAAATACATCTTGGTATTTCCTGGGTGAATCGAATATGGTGAATCATGGGCCTCTGGCAGAATCAACTTCCTGATCTCCGGATCATTGGGCACATAAACGCGGTCCTCAACCCATAAGGTATCGTGTTCATCCTCACGAAATCCCTTGGCTTTTCCTTTACTCATCCTTTCCTTTATCTCAGCAATTTCCTTGTCTGTTTTCTGAGCATCTCTGATCTTATCCATCAAAGTAGACTGAATCTCCAATGCTGCTACAAAACCTCTTGGAACTATTTCCAAACATAGTTCACGAAGATCCCCTGCTAACTTCTTGGGTAACTCTCCGGTCATGAGCGTGTTGACATGGCTCTTGCGGCTCAACGCATCGGCTACTACGTTAGCCTTCCCTGGGTGATAATGCAATCTCATATCATAATCCTTAATGAGCTCCAACCATCTCCTTTGCCTGAGATTCAGCTCCTTCTGCGTGAAAATGTACTTCAAACTCTTGTGATCTATGTACACCTCACAATGGTTTCCGATGAGAAAATGTCTCCATGTCTTCAATGCATGCACTACGGCTGCTAACTCGAAATCATGTGTAGCATAATTCAACTCATGCGGTTTAAGCTGTCGTGAGGCATATGAAACAACTCTTCCCTCCTGCATTAGCACTGCTCCAAGTCCTCGACGCGAAGCGTCGAATATACTTCATAATCCTTGCGTTGATCTGGCAGAATCAACACTGGCGCTGTAACCAAACGTTTCTTCAATTCCTGGAAACTAGCCTCACATTCCTCAGTCCAAATGAATTTGGTGTCCTTCTTCAACAACTCCGTCATAGGCTTTGCAATCTTCAAGAAATTCTCGATGAATCTCCGGTAATATCCTGCGAGTCCAAGAAAACTCCGGATTTCTCCAACTGTCGTGGGTACTTCCCAATTTGTCACAGTGTTAACCTTGGTGGGATCTACTGCTATTCCTTCTCCGGATATAACATGTCCAAGGAATCCAACTTCCTTTAACCAAAACTCGCACTTGCTGAACTTGGCATATAACTGATGTTCTCTGAGCTTTCCAAGTACCAAACGCAAATGCTCCTTATGCTCTTCTTCATTCTTCGAATAGACCGGAATATCATCAATGAACACTACGGTGAACTTATCCAAAAACTCCATAAACACTTTGTTCATCATGTTCATGAAAAAGGCAGGTGCGTTAGTCAGGCCAAATGACATAACGGTGTACTCATATAGCCCATACCTTGTGGTAAAATCTGTCTTGGGTATATCCTGCTCTCGAATCTTCAACTGGTGGTATCCTGATCGCAAATCAATCTTGGAAAATACTTTACCTCCTTGTAGTCGGCCAAACAGATCATTGATCATCGGCAGTGGGTACTTGTTCTTGATTGTTACTTCATTCGATCCACGATAATCAACAACCATCCTCAACGATCCATCTTTCTTCGCCACTAGAAGTACGGGTGATCCCCAAGGTGACGAACTTGGGCGAATATATCCTTTATCCAGTAACTCCTTAATCTGCTTCTTAATTTCTTCCAAATCCTTAGCGGGCATCCTGTACGGTCTCTTAGATATTGGCCCAGTGCCTGGCAAAAGCTCAATCAAAAACTCGATGTCTCTATCCGGTGGCATGCCTGGCAACTCCTCTGGAAATACGTCAGGGAATTCCTTCACCACTGATACTTCCTCCTGTACAACTCCTGATAAGGAATTCACTTGAGTCCTCTTCGGCACATGTCGGGATACATACTTAATCCTTCTTCCTTCTGGGGTAGTAAGCAAAATCGTCTTACTGGCGCAATCGATGTTTCCTCCATACATCGATAGCCAATCCATTCCCAAAATCACATCCAAACCTTGTGACTCCAAAACTATTAGGTCTGAGGGGAAAACATGCCTACCTATGGCCAATGGCAATTGAAAACATCCTTGGCTTGCCATATACTCTGCTCCTAGCGAGGTTACTAACATAGGTGTTCTAAGAACTTTGGTGGGCAACTTAAACTTATCCACAAATCCCCTTGATATGTATGAATGTGATGCACCAGTATCAAAAAGAACGATTGCAGTAAATGACTTAACCAAGAACTTACCTATTACTACATTAGGCTGTGCTTCAACCTCCTCCACATTAACGTGGTTCATCTGTCCCCTGTTGAAAGGGTTCGGCTTCTTCCCCGAGCTTCCATTGCCATTTCCATTCTTTGCTTCCGGACAATCAGTGGCATAATGTCCAGTCTTCTGGCACTTGAAACAGGTAATGTGGCTTAGATCCCTCTTGGCTGGGGTTGATGGGTTGGTACGGTTCTGTCCGTTGCTTCCTCCGTTCCCATTGCCATTCTTGGGGCCACTATGATTGTGCGAACTTCCTCCATTGTGATTGTGACCTCCATGGTTATGCTGAAGGTGTCCTCCCGAGTTCGAGGTAAAACGAGGCTTCTGGTGAGCTCCTGTACTGTACTTTCCTTGTCCATACTTCCTCTTACGACTCTCAATCTGCTGCTGCTTCCCTTCAATAATGAGAGCTCTATCTACCAACTCCTGGTAGTTGTTAAAAGTTGCCACCATCAACTGCATGCTCAGCTCATCATTCAGTCCTTCCAGAAACTTCTCCTGCTTAGCTGCATCCGTAGCAACGTCATCTGGGGCATAACGTGCTAACTTACTAAAATCCTCCACGTACTGGCCAATGGTACGTCCTCCTTGGCATAAGTTGCGAAACTCACGCTTCTTCATGGCCATAGCTCCTGCTGAAACATGGGCAGTACGGAAAGCTTGCTGAAACTAGTCCCATGTGACAGTGTCAATGGGGTGAGTGGCTGTGTAATTCTCCCACCATGATGTTGCGGGTCCATCAAGCTGATGTGCGGCAAAACGCACTCTCTCTGCATATGTGCATCCTGCAGTGGTCAGCTCCCTTCCAACCTTGCGGAGCCAATCATCTGCCACAATCGGCTCGGTGCTACTGGAAAACACCGGCGGATTCAGCCTAAGAAATCGGGCTAAGTGATCAACAGGTGGTGGTGGTGGTGGTGGGTTGTTGTTGTTGTTGCCTTGGTTTTGAACTGGCACTTGCATCAGGGCATTCTGCTGCAGAATCAACTGAGTGATCTCCGGTGGGAAAACAAATCCGGTGTCGCGTCTCGGAGGCATGTGATGGTTTAGAAAAGATGAGAAAATAGAATAGAATGAGGTCTAGAGGGAAAACACTGCCCGTATGCACATGAGACAAACACAATCATATCACTCCAATCAATTCAAACAAGGCATACAATCGATCTAACTATCGTTACAAAGTGCTTGGACTATAATATATACATGGTGGAATACTACTACTAATTTGGTGGTCTACTAGAAAAATTGCTCAGTCGAAGACTCCATGATATCTGCTCTGGCTTCATCCTCCAAACCATCCTCACTGGGGTCCGACTCGGTGTCGTCAATGAAGATGTAATTCTCCGGGGAAGTAGAATCGTCATCATCTCCTCCTGGTGCTGGGTCTCCCATGAAAACTCCTAGCTTCTTTGTCAGGTCGTCATTCTTCTCCACTAGTGCGACGATTTCCTCCATATAATCCTCACGTGTAGCCTTGAGTTCTTCCTCCAGTTCCATGATCCTAGTCTTTGCCTTCTTCAGTTCTATCATGTCTGCGCACATCTGGTTCTCCTGGCGACGAATGTGCTGGTTTAACTCCTGGATGAAAGCTGCAATAGATCTATCCTTCCTGGTACTGATCATCTCCCATTGCTCGTCTCGGCGCCCACAAATCTGATAGATAGTATCCTTGAGATCATTGTGGTACACTTCTCCAATGCGTCCCATGGTGATGTGGGCTGCCATGCTCTTTCCTAGACTCCAGGTTGGTGCATCAAAGGAAAACTCTATGGGCTCAGTGATTGGCATGAACGTCCTTCCTGGAACTTGAACTTGAATCATCCAGCGCTCCTCTTCTGGTAGTGTGGTGTTGTAGGTTCCGGTGAAGCTTGGTATTCCGATGTTCAGGTACTTAGTAACTTCCTTCAAGTGTCGTCCAAAAGGTGTATCCTCATCTGGTTGCGCGAACTTGTTCCTTGCATCTGCCATCCTAAAAGAGTGGAAGAAAGGAGAGGAGTCAGAAATGAGAAGAGAGTAGTGATCTAGGGCTTTAGCTTAGTGGTCGTGTCCTACAGTCAGCGTGTGCTCTGATACCATCTCTGTAGCGACCAGACCTCAAATAGTCTAGTCTCTGTGCATCAGTGTCATCCCTGGATCGGTAATGCTGACACGCATAGTACTTTGAAGGATTTATAACAGAGTAGCAATTACACACTTATTACATCGAATAGTTCAAGAGAACTCGATACAATAAATATGGCTTAAGGCCATCTAAAATACGATAACAGCGGAAGGCTTGGAAGATAAAGTGAGTCCATCAACTCCAACGGCATCACTGAGTATAAGACCACGACCTAAGGCTCCTTACTCATCGTCTGAAAAGTCTGCAACATGATACGTTGCAGCCCGAAAACGGGTCAGCACATGGAATATGCTGGCAAAGTAACACATAGAGAGTAATGAACAGAATAATGCTATCACTACATGCATATTTGGCTGGTGGAAAGCTCTATGGTTATAGTTTTGCGAAAAGCCAATTTTTCCCTACCACAAAGGAATAAATTTTATTTAACTATCATGGTGGTTGTTAAACATTGAGAAGGTACCTCCAACTCAATCCCAATTAAGAACGTGATTAACCCAATCAAATTAAATTAAGTAACATGATGATGAGATTCACATGATAATCCAAGAACTAGATACTCAAGATGTCCATAACCGGGGACACGGCTAATCATGATTAGTTTGTACACTCTGCAGAGGTTTGTGCACTTTTCCCCAAAAGACTCGATCGCCTCCGCTTGATTTCTCGCACTACATGGTGTTTGAGAAACGGATGACCGAGACACAGTCTTTCAGAAACACTACTCTTTACTCCGGGTGGACAGTTACACCTACTTTCCCCTACATCTGCTCGCCCACCTCTTCAAGAGGTCATGTAACCTACTCAACTATGCTAGAGCCCAAAATAGCTTGTGGCTGCACACGGAAGTTTCTAGCATGAATAATCTCATGATCCCTTTGAGTCTGGGTGGCGGTCCATAGGATGATCACACGGGTACTCCGGGATATCCAAAAATACAGGCAACACTGGTTTCTCCAGGTGCCTCAATCCACCCAGATGTAAATTAAAGTAGCCACCTTAAGTTGAACCATAAATTAATAATCTCACACCTTTCATGAAGAATTAACTCAAACCCAATCCACGTCTACGAGCATAGCATAGCAATATAAGCAAACGTAGAAGTAACTCCCAAAGGTTTGATAGTAAACAGGACAATAGGTACTACCTCATCTACTTCCCAAAACCCACATATTAATCAGATCCTAATCATGCAACTGTTTGAGGATTGATCTAATGCAATAAAACTGGGTGATGAAAAGTATGATCAAAGTGTTACTTGCCTTGCTGATGATCCATGAAACCTAGAGACTCGTAGTAGCACGCTTCGCACTCCGGGTACTCTATCACAAACACACAATAGATACATAAGCAATCAAGCAAGGGTGCACGAAATAAAACTCAAAATAAGAGATCTAACCAGAAAGTTTAACTTAAGAAGTCCGGTTTGCAAAAAGAATCAATTCAAACGAAGCAACGAAGGTCAAATGGCGAAAGAAACAAGCTTCATTTACTAATCTGGATCTAAGTAAAATTTTACAGTAGCAAAAACTTGTTTGAGTTGGTTAAACCGAAAGAGAATTTCGAGACGAAACTCTAGGCGCTTGAATCGCCTGATTTCGATAAACGAGTGAAAAGTTATACTAAAACGAAAAACAGATCGGAAATCGCGATCAGGAATAATCGTGGAAAATCCGAGAAAAAGAAAAACTGACGAACAGGCTAACGATCGAACGTTCGCTGTCTGTAAAAAAACGAAAACCGTTCGTTAAAATGAACGAACGAACGGGCGTTCGCTATTTAACTAAACCGGAAAAAAACGATCTAATATAAAAACAACGCATCTCGGTTTCGAAATAAAACCGAACGGTTTCTCGCGAAAAACTGGCGGCTACCTCGGTTCGCATGACGGCGGCGGCGGCGAGTGGCTCCGGCGTGTGGCGGCGTCGGGCGAGAGGCGGCGCGGCTCCGGCGGGCGGCGGCGGACGGCGGCGGGGCTCCGGCAGGTGGCGGGACGGGCGGCGGGGCTCCGGCAGGTGGCGGGTCGGGCGGCGGGGCTCCGGCGGGTGGCGGGTCGGGCGGCGGGGCGACGCGAGCGGCGGCGTGGGGCGGCGGCGGCGCGGGCGGCGGTGGCGGCTAGGGTTTCGGGGTGGCGGCGATTTGGGCTGAGGCGGGGCTCGGGCCGCGGCTTTAAAGGCCGGCCGGGCTGAGGTGTCCGGGTCGGACACGGCCCGTAAGGCGGTTGACTTTTTTTTTAAATAATTCGGACGTGCAGATAAAGTAAGAAAAGAAATACTAAACCGAGTCCAAACATCCCGAAATAAATTTTGCCCGTCCTCTAAAAATAAGCCGGACAAGATGAACATTTATTTGGGCCTAAAATGCAATTTTGAAAAACGCATATTTTTCCTAATTCGAATAAAATCAAATAAAATCAAATATTTGGTTTTAATATTTTTCCTCCAATATTTCATTATTTGTGGAGAAGTCATTTTATCCCCTCTCATATATTTTTATATGAAATATTTTCGGAGAGAAAAATAATTAAAACAAATGATCCTATTTTCAAAATTTGAGAAAACCCAAATATGAAAATAACGAAATCCCCAACTCTCTCCGTGGGTCCTTGAGTTGCGTGAAATTTCTACGATCGCAAATCAAAATGCAATAAAATATGATATGCATGATGATCTAATGTATAACATTCCAAATTGAAAATTTGGGATGTTACAAAAATTAAGCACCCCAGTTTGCAGAAACGCTTAAACATTAACAATGGGACTAGTTGATGAAACATATACTAACAAAGAGAAGCACTTTCTTTATCTACATTGGAAATGAAATGATAGAGAGGACACATGCTCTATTTTAATTGTAATATTACTTCATTTGATCAGTGGCACTAGGGTCGAGCAGGTGGCAAACGAGGTGTACCATGCGTCGCAAGGATGGAGGCCGGGGGTGCTTAGACTGGGATGCTGAAGCTGGCTCTTTTAGTCCCTATCTTCCCCTCTGATGTTTCTGTGGTAGCATTTGGCTTGTAATACAAACTTGGTCGAGCTGGTGTTGCGTCCCCCTACCTGCCTAGCTTATGTGGCGAACTTGTCTCCTGCTAGTACTCAGTCCGTTCTAGTAGTAGTTGCATAACTGCCCGTTTACACTAAGATGTTGTCGGATAATGGTTCTCTATGGTTGGATTTCTTTAATGAAATCAGAGGAAACCCCCTCTTTCGATTATAAAAAAATCAGTGGCACTAGCAGTGCCACTAGATTAAGGTGCAAAATAACAACATTACTGCGTTATCATGGCAGTGCCAAAACAGTAGCACAAGAGCAGACTCAACATGCAGGATCTTTGGCAAATAGTCAGACCAAAAAGGAACATACCTCGTGATGGGAACCATGTCTGAAGTCAACGCCATCGTAGAAGGGATGACACCAGTCACCAACATGGATGATTCAATTCATGGGACCTTTTGGAGCAGTTCACCTAAAATGAAGCAATGTCCCATGAGCTAGCAGCTTCTTGTTAATTTTTTTTAAGAAAAGGGCTCCAGCCCCGGTTCCATTTCCATCAGAAAACGAAACCAACAGAGCTTCTTCTTCATTAGTTGCAATAAAATTGAGCAACATCAAGGTTGGTTGTGAAGCTCCTGGAATGTTCAACTATAATTTGGATATCATTTGTGCAGTTCAACTAAGATCAAGCATGAAATGTATGTCTCTATTTGCACAAAAAAGGTGGAAAGCAGGGTGACAAACAAGTGATGAAACATACATCAAATGAAAAGAAGCATGTTCCTTATCTGAATGGCAATCCTACATGGACAGTAGCAATTTCTAAAGCAGCGGTATTGCTAGATATTAGTGTGGGCATCAGGATTAACTATGACTACCGTTAAATATGACATTCCTTTAATGGTGCCATTGCTTCATTTTACCAGCAACATTACATTAATAGCTGCTAGAGAGTGGGTATTTGGGCACGGGAGAGTAGGCGGACCAGGACAGTTGCATTTCCAACGAAAAGAAGCAACTTATCTTAATGGGAAATTTAGCAGGACATGAAAAAAAGTGCATTGATTCATATTACTGGAGGCATTACATTAAAAACAACATTGGTTTAACGTGTCCTTACTTTTAGCAGTGCGACTGCTACATTTTACCAGTGGCATTACATAAGAGTGGCTCGGGGCAACAAACATCAGAACATGATATCTGGGTTGGTCCCATTTTTGTTCGGTATAGCCACCTTATACTGTGTGAGGCTAGAAAATCTAGTGCTGGACTTACTCTGTTGACTTGCCCCCCAGTCCGCACTTTCTTTCCTTTTTCAACCAATAGATTGGGTTTATATTGAGTTTGTACTGTGTTTCCCTTTATTCCCCTATTAGACCTAGAGACCAGTTGGATAGCCAGTCTCTGCTACTGTTCGCCCCCATAATTTCCTCTTTCGACTAAGTCCTAGATTCAGGTAACAAATCTTCCCCCACCCCCGAGCCCCACCCCCTTTCTTCCTTGTTTGAACGAAATAGTACTAGATTCGAGTGCATGAGCTAGTTTTACCTCTTAACAGTAAAAATTTAGGTGGCTTTCGAACAGCCGATCAATCCTATCTACGAGGGGGCCTGAGAAATAGTAAAAGATACAAATGCATCGACGCCAGGAGCTCGAGAAGTAGAGCAAGGCCGGTTTTGAAGGAAGTTATACCTGAGGGTCGCCGGATGTCGCTAGGTGGGCGACTGGAGGCCGGATCTGCCCACACTACGGCAGCGAGGAAGAAGGGGTCGGAGGCCCTCCCTAGCCTGCGGTGCATGGGAGAGAACGGCAAGGCACGTGGATCGGGACGCACCAGTAGTGGGTAAGATCCGTCGCCGAGGACGGCCGCGTGAACGTTGCACCTTCTCACCTTCCCCGGCGGAGAGGATCCGGCTGGATCTGTGACCAACGGTGAGCAGAGAGAGAGAGTGTGTGGCCCCCGCTGTCGTGTTTAGATCTGGAGAGGACGAGACAGTGTGAATAGAGCAACAATAGCAAGCAAGCGCGGAGGCTCCTGCCTATATAGTGGAGTACTACTAGTTTTCTTTTGTCTACCGGAGCCGGCTTGACCTCGTCAATGACTATCGAGAAGTCTTCATGCACGTGCCCCGGAGGCGCAGTTGTCCTCATTTTGATCTGAAGCACCAGGTTATAACATATAGCATGAAAAAATTCCACATGACAAGAAACCATAACCTCACTGCCCAAAGGAGACAACGTGAATCACGGCGGACAAACTAGACGAGGATCAAAGCTCAAATTAAAGATAAACTCGTAGAAAAGGGGTCCATCGATAGATGCCCTAATTAACATAGCCGGCTTGACCTAGATGGCAGCCGAGTAGTCTTCGTGCATGTGCCCCCAAGACTAGCGCCTTGGAGGAACTCAGTTGTCGCTATTTAACCCTCGCAGTGATCCGAAGAACATGACACCTAATTTTGCGAGATGACAAGAAACCTTTTTTTTAGATTTCTCACCAGAACTACAGCCCTGTCAAACACAGCCTGCATGATATGTAGACGATAGCCAATCCAGGAATGTCTGTAGGAGTCTGGTCACATGCATGGATGAACTGATCTTCCGTGTCATGCAGGGATCGTCCAGGCACCAACGTCTGTACAACACTTCTCTAGTACTATCGCTCGTCTCTCTCTTCTATTAACTCACCCGACTTGCGGGGCCGGGGAGTGTTCCTATGGTCGGTTCCCAATTGCGGTCCCACATGTGTGTGCGAACGCAATATGACGCGCGTTCCATTCGGAGAGCGGCGTGCCAGACCGGCCGACCGCCTGGGGTGCGACGCGAACGCGACGGGCGTGCTGTATACTGTACTCCGTAAATGTGTACCGCCATTTTCTTGAAGCTTTGCTCCATGGCGCAATCCATGGATACAAAATTAGTATACTTTACTATTTAAAAGTCGAGGGCGGGGCTTTTCCCATGCGGTAGGCGGGGCAGTTCCGCCTAGCCGGTTCGACAGAGACGCGAGAAGATGAGGGAGTAGGCTGCTGCAAACGTAGGGCTGTGTGATTTGACAGCGAGTTACTGTTGGACAGGTGGGCCGGTGATTTGACTTGCCATTATCATTTTAAAAGCGGTGCTACGACCAGCGTGAGTCTCCTGATTCCTGACCACCTCCATATAGGTGCCTCTCCCGATGCTCCACCATGTAGAGGTTGGCTCTTGCATGAGAGCCCACTCATCCACTTTTTCCTTGCCCCTTTCCCCCACATATGCAAAAATGCCATGTAAAGCGGGCTTATATATCACACTATTGTACTTGATCCTACAAGTGCTAAGCCTACCACATAGGCATAAAGTCTGATGTGGCAAGTTAATTAAGAAGAGAGAGACTAGTTTGGTGACCCCAGGAAGAAACGGTGCTAAGCGCGTGTACCTAGATGAAGCAAACTTAGCAACAAAACACTAAGCACCTATGCATTGGGGACTTGAGTTGCTAATACATTTAATGCCCATAGAACCTCATCTAAGCACCATTTCATTGGAAGAGGTCACTCCTTGGCAAATGCAATAAATACTACGAAGAAAGAGATAGAGAGAAGTAAACAAAAAATACTCTTATAGCCAACAATATAGCTAACCTTGTTGTAGTATGAGTGACTAAGTGATGACTATGTATGGCATGCCAACATCAGATAGCCTAACGCACCGTGTTAAATCTCCAAGGGCGCGAGCGAGGCGATGGTCGTGGTAGGCGCGACCATGATACGGGCTGCTGGCAGCCCTTGGATGTGAGATCGAACGGTCGCATGCTAAGTTGCTGAAAATTTGCAGAATAACCCTCCAGGATAGGATATTCACCCATAGGTCTAGAATCGTGCTATGCAACCATTCGATCTCAGATCCAAGGGCTCTCGGAAGCTTCGTATCACCTGTAATTTTCCCGACGCTTGACATGACATCGAAAGCCATTTAATTGGGCATCGAGTAGACATGACATCTAATTGGGCCCCCATAGTACTGTGCATGAATCCATTTATCCGCCAGGCAAGCCACTACCCTGCCGTTCGCACGCCCCCCCCCCCACTCGGCATTTTTACAATCGATCAACCGCTCCTAGTCGTCCCGTCCTTTCACATTACGGCAGTTCCACACGAGTATACATTTTTTAAAGGGCTAGATGGCGGGGCACTCTAGCTAGGTCGGTTTCAAGAGAGGCGAGGGCCTTTGTGATTTGACGGCTCATTACTGCTAGATGGCGGGGCCTTGTGATTTGACTGCTCGTATAAATGTGTTGACAACCTGAGGAGGAGCAAAGAACCGTGCGACATACTCAAGTTTTCCACCGGAGTACGACGGAGGAGCACGAAACACGGCAGCCCAGTGCCATATCTCTACTCTCTACTCTTATTATATATTACTAGCAAGAGGCATTGTTTTATTGGCGATAAAGAATGATCTAATTTGCTAGTCATCTCATTTTTAGCATTATTCTATTCATGCCTCGCAGAGAACATGACACGTGCGGTGAAACACCCGAAGCAAAAGAAGAAACACAGGAGCAAAAGAAGAAGGAAGATTATCACCCCAAAAAAAAAAAGACGCACACACAAGTCTGGGGCGCTGCTCTCACTACATGAAGGGTTGCTGGCCGCGGAGTCATAACTGCTTCTTCATCACCTCCACGACCTCCATCTCCTTGTGCGTCTCCTCTGCCATCTTGTTCATTGTGTCCATGACACGGGATTTCTCGACGTGAGCCTTCATCATCTGTTCCATGGCTGCATTACGTACCTTGACAGCAGCCGGGTGCTCGATGCGGAGCTTCGCCAACTCCTCCTTCTGTTCCATGACGAGGGCCTGCAGCATCTTCATCGAGGAACTACTATTCTCATGCAGCTTCTTCCAGCTGGTGTTCTCCTCCTTCAGCAGGTCAAGCTCGTGGCAGAGCTTCGCCTTGTCCTCCTGAAGTTCCAGGATTTTGCCGGTCGCCTTCTTCTCCGAGGCAATGCTCTTCTTCAGCAGCATCACCAAGCCGATGGTCAACTCCCCCTGCTCATTGAGCTTAGCGGGCATGTCGTCGAGGCTCTCCTTCAGGAGCTCCACCAAGCCGTGGATGAACTCCTTCTGCTTATTGAGGTGCTTATTGAGCTGATCGGGCATGCCATCGAGGGATAACGACTCCAGCGCCGCCAGCTCGGCATGTTCGCCTCCGCGGCTAGGGCGCTCCTGGGAGCCATCGCCTGCCCGTGAGAGATCTTTCGAGGTCTCTGTGTGGCGGTGAGCCCTCTTTTTTTTCCCGCAACCTTGGTTGCCGCTCCCTTGTTACGAGTAGTTCTCAACCTAGAGCTCTGCACACCGGCCATGGTAAGGACGGACGAAGAAGGAGGACTTATGAGGAGGAAGGTGGAGTAATTTTCTGTTAGGTAGTTCCCCTTTTTATAACCTAAGTACTAGCACTAGTACTAAAACCTGCATACTGGGAACACGTTCAGGTTTGGTACGTACTGGTAGGTGTGAGCGGGCTTGCACTTAATGGTAGCACTAGTACTTTGCAATGTGATGGGAACAAGGTAAAGATTAATTGATGGTTTTGGTTTCGAGGCCTGAAACGGCTCCCGATGAGTTTAGTGGAACATAAATTTCAAGTACTCCCGATGAGTCTAGTAGAACATAAATTCTTTAACATAAAAAATATATCATTAAAAAATAGAATATTTGAAGTTTGTAATGATATATTTTTAACGTATGACTCTTATTAAGTTGGTCAAATTAACGACCAAGCTACACGTGCAAGACTTCTAAACTGAGATAGAGGGAGTACTACACTGCTCAAATGCGGTCGCACAAGTCAGTGATGTAACTGGTCGTACATGTCAGACCAAGCCGATGCGTGTCCCTTCGGTGAGACGCGGGTCTGACGGACCGTCTGTTGGTGCGACCGACCGTAAAGTGCTTACGTGACGGAGACTTCTGGTTGTGGCTTCGGTTGATTGTCACGACCAAGCATTCTAAAACTAGTGATAAATCAGTTACCATCTTTTTCCAAAGGACCAAGTATTTTTCATAGGAAAACAATACATATAGATGGTGTGATTGTCAAGGTTGCAAACCGACATGGCGTTGCAAGTTCACTGTAGCAGCAACCGACTAGGTCACTGCATCGCTGGCGGGGAAGGAGGGCAGCTCACACTACAAATATATATACTTCCGTGATGATACGTGTTTGTCACAGTAGGTCACGTTTTCTGTAATGCATGTACATCCATGACAAATTTATGACAGAATCAAGATAGTCATACCTGTGCTGTCATAGAAGTGTTCCATGACATTACCAAAATTATCATCACGGAAGTGTCCACTTCCATGACGATAAATCGCGCGTCATAGAAGTGCTTTCGTTAAGGGTGACCGACATGTGGCATCCACCGTAACGGAACGCCGTTAAGCTATCGGGTCCGGTTTTGGATCCGATAACCCGTTAACAGCCCCGACCAATGGGGATTTTCCACATGTAAAATCATCATTGGCTGGAGGAAACACGTGTCGGCTCACCGTTGGGACAGGTGTCACTCATCCAATGGGCGAGATGCGCTTATGAAATGTTGACACGTGGACCAGCCCATAAAGTTTAAATGGGCCGGCCCAACTAAAGGCCCACATGATTTTGCGGTCCATAATGGGCCGGCCCAGCAAAAGGCCCATGAGATTTTGCGTATCATAATGGGCCGGCCCAGCTAAAGGCCCGCGAGATTTTGCGGACCATAATGGGCCGGCCCAGCTAAAGGCCCACAAGATTTTGTGGACCATAATGGGCCAGCCCAGCTAAAGGCCCACGAGATTTTGCCGACCATAATGGGCCGGCCCAGCAGAAGGCCCAAAAGATTTTGATGACACTAGTAGGCCGGCCCATTAACAGGCTGCCATGTTTTGGGCCAAATGCCGGCCCATCCGGTCCATTAACAGGCTGCCACGTTCCGGGCCTAATAAAGGCCCATATGTGATCCGGCCAGTTAAATGCCTACCACGTTGTGGGCCAAATTACGGCCCAGATCAGGTCCGGCCCTTTGAGTGGCTTTGGGCTAAATTATGGCCCATATCAGATTCGGCCCGTCAACTGGACGCTATCCTTTTGGGCCCACTTGATAAAAGCCCATTTAGTAATTTGGCATGATATTAGTTTCGGCCTGTTAAAGGCCCGTTTAACATTTCGGCCCTATATATATTTCGCCCTATTAAAAGCCCGTCATATAGTTGGGCCTAACTACGGCCCCGTTTGCATCCGGCCTGCTCACAGACGATAATCTGATTCGGCCAAACAAGGACCGAGACAATTTTGGCCTGTTATAAGCCCATGATTTGATTGGCACAATCATGTGCCGGGGTCTATTTGGCATGCTGCCGGCCCGTGAGCTGTTCGGCACGTTTCAGGCCCAACCTACTTTTCAGCCTCCTAAAAGCCCATTGAGTTTTCTTTGAAAAATAGGGTCGGTGGTTTACTCGGCCTATTAAAGGCCCGAAGCTACTAGTGGGCCAGTTTACATTTAGGCCTGTTAACGGACCAAGATTACGGGGCCCATGATGCGGATCATACATGGTGATTTGCATGACGGCCCGATTATGTACCGTAATTTTACGGTTTGGCCGGTTTACTGCGATGATAGGATATATATATATACAGTAAAATAACTGCAGCATCATGAATAAGAAAAAAACCTAGACTATACAATAAAGAAATTACGGCATATTACATCCACTGGGCATCAAAGTTCGCCACTATGATAATAAAGCACAAGCAGACAGCAGATTACATACACTGGGCATCAAAGATCGCCACCAGTGCAATTAAACACGCCGACAAAATAATATACAAAGCTGACAGCACTTCAATAGAGTTCAAGAAAGGTTAGCCCTGCTCGGGAGCTTCAGCCCAAGCAGCTGAGCAAGCTGGTGAGACTGCACTTGTTTGACACTTACATCCTCCTCACTCTGAAAGATAAACAAGCAGACAGATGACAAGTTTTGCACTATCAGTGCAGACAATTCATCACATTTCTTACTGACGAATAAAGTGACACCGTTTAAAATAGCATTAACACAATATGGTATTGTTCAAGTCAAGACACGGCAGGAAATGACATTGTGAAGGAGTTGGCAGCTTCACGACACCATTGGATTACATATCAAGAACTCGTAAGTATCAATGATTAGTGTGCTGTCAATTTATCCCATTTCAGGTTGGCAAAATAAGATCACTTGCTCTGTATAGTTTAATTTACATGGTATGAAGAAGGAACTTGGTTGTACAACTGAAAACTTAAATTGAGAAGGACAAACTTTTGTTTATGAACTACTCCCTCCGTCCCATAATATAAGAACATTTTTTACACTACACTAATGTCAAAAACGTTCTTATATTATGGGACGGAGGGAGTACATAATAAACTTTAAACATGCAATTTGATGCAAACACCAAAAATAAACAGCTGTTGTAGTCATGCCTAACCAAATATAAATAACAAAGTTTGAAGGCTTGAGAAGTACAAACTTACATTATTGGTGAAGGCAGGCTCTATAAAGCCCTTGTCCATGCTGATGGGGGGGCAATTCAAGAAGTTTACCACAGAATCTTCTTCATAAGCATTGCCTTTATTCTACATTTTGTTAAGAGTAAATATAGATGTGACAATATAAGAAAAAATGGAGAATATTTAAGATAAGATGAAGAGTGATGCTACATAACCAAGTAGCTATAAATGTAACTACAGCGATACAGGCAAAAGGTACAGCCAAGAGCAATGCAGAGCTAAACTTCTTCAGTACCATCGGTGTTATCCAACCTTATGGTAAGAGTAAATATAGATCTTATGTGTAGAAAATGGAGGGCAAAGGAAAATAAGCTGCAGAGTGATGGTACATGAACAACTACCAGTCAATATAAGTACACCGATAAAGGACGGTAGGTACTTACAAGAACAATGCAGAGCTAAAAAATTCATTGGCATTGGATATATTCTACACTAATGTAACCATTCATACAGATCAGATAATTTGGAGCGAACAATTGATAAGCAAGCTATCATGCATACTGCTGTCACATAATGAACCACGTATGTATGCAAGTACAGTGATACAGGACAACAGGTACTAACAAGAGCAAAGCAGCGGGCAACATATTTGCGATATCCTGTCATTCTTTTCAAACCGAAATTCTTTTTCGAGCAAATTTCCTGCAAAAAAGATCTGTGAGGCACATGCGAAAAAGTAGAAGTTCAAATTGTCATGCGATATCATAGACAGCACCTCATCCTCGGAACGAGACCAGTGCATAACAAGGTTTTTCCATTCAATGTCTTCTAAATTTAGCACAGGAGACTTCACTAGAAATTCGTTTATAGACTTGCCATCAAAGTGTGATTTCCTCACGTAACACCAATACTGCTGCAATGCTTCCTTGAAAAGCGCAAGCAAGCTTTGCTCTTCATGACTATCCAGATTGGCCCTCACCTACTTACAACAATGTAATGTAAATCATTGATGTGTTCAATCAGCAGAAAACAAGAAAATAATCACCATGAATAATAGCACTTACACGTAAGTGGGACAGGAAGATGTGAAAATGGTGTTTGTCTTCACTATAATCTTCCCATGATGGGAATATATGCACGTAGTCCCTAACAACATTGAAAGTATTGTCTTTTAAACTGGGAATAACTGGAATGGGGTTCCAATCTGCAGGAATTGGCCGTCTCTGCAGTTGGGATGGGTCTTCGGCTGGTGGACTTGCTGTACTTTTTGCTGGAGTGGGATTTGTCTATGGTACGGCTGGTGCTATGGCAACTGAAATCGGCATACCTTTTGCTGGAGTGCAGGTCCTGTGTGGTGCGGCTAGTGGTGTGGCCAGTGAAGTATGGGTACAGTCTGCTAGAGTCGGTCCTACATTTTGTGTCACTGGTTGTACAACCAATATAAGTGGGGTGATGTCTGATTTCTCCAGCGCAACCACGTTTTTCAAGGAATTTGCTGGTGCTCCTTCAGGTTCGGCAATCACCCTCTTCTTTTTTGATGTCTGATGCACAAGAACAGCATTTGAGTGGAAAAACATGGTATGATGACAGATGGAATATGTATTGATAATGGATGGGCATGGCCTCTCGACATATATGGTGAGTAAACTAAGCAGATGGCGTTGCAACAAAGTAGAATAAATGCAAGACAACATATGCAAGATACGCGCAATCAATAAAACCTTGCCAAATTAGAACAGGCACCTTGATGGGTGAACAGGACAGGCCATCTGCCTTTGACTCCTCGAGGTTAGAATAGTCATTAGGATCATATTCTGAACAAGAATCAACAGGTGGGGAGCATATGAGTTTCATTGCATCTAGAATGGCACTCAATGCCTTGGTGCCAATTTTGTAAGTCATTGCGGTGTTTAGCTTCAAGAGTGGACTGCTGCTAGTGCAACACAAAGCAGCTACATAGATCATAGTGTAGATATAACGGGAAAACCGTAAGCATCAAAGTAAAATCAGCAAAGTGGAACTTGCTGGAATATATGTGCTAGTATTGCCGGTACGGCTAGAAAGGCTTCGGATACCAGCTCTCTTCAACTGCAGGTGCGGTACTGTTAATATTACTGTAACTCTCAAAGGCGACACAGCTCCCCGCATTTCCTTGCTATTCTTATAGGATTCAAGTGGGCAGGCCACTACAAATCCTAATCCCATGTTTACAAAATCCTACGAATCAAAGAGGCCCGAAGAGTTCAAAGTGTCCATACCAACCGACCGTATAGACCTCTACACTGCAAATGTCCCTGCTCAACTTCACTACAAGGAACATACTATACTACTATCATACTCCCTCTGTTCCAAAATATAAGTCTTGGTAGAGATTTCCACTATGGATCACATACAGATGTATCCAGATACATTTTAGAGTGTAGATTCACTCATTTTGCTCCGTATGTAGTCCATGGTGGAATCTATACAAAGACTTGTATTTAGGAAGAGAGAGAGTACTTATTAAAGAAGAACGGAAGAGGAACATGCTAAAGAAGAGCAAGCAGATTTTGGATAATAAAATGTTCGTTGCGCAGTGCCCACACATGATGAACCAGAGCGCATTAAGAAAGCAACTCCCTGATGTCTCTCTATATGTGGTGCATGTGCTTTTTGAAAGTAAAGTTGGAACATTAGCTGACCAATTAAATGTTATCTATTTTAGTAATATCAGCATCATATCAGATTCGTACTTGAGCAACAAGTTTGGAATTATGAGTGGCACGTTGTTTAGCTTGATGGATTTAGGAGCCGTGCTAAGCAGGTACGATGATGGTACTGAATATAAAGGCATGTCTGCATGCAAGTCGCGTGACTTTTGTCATTTGGGTCAGTCGACCATTCCAGGCTGTTGGATGAAGATCGTACGTCTCCTAACCCTTCTTCTTCCTCGTCTCTGATTCTTCCCATACAGAACACCGCACGGGCCGCCGGCCGGACCACCGGCCCCCACCGCCTGTGTTCCTCCGCCACCCCACCCCCACCCGCGTCGAGTTTTCTTCGTTCGGCGAGGCCCCACCACCGCCCTGCCCCCACAACCAAAGTCCCCACCTGAGCCCCTTCGATCGCACCGGCGAACTCTGACGAGCTCTGAAAAATCGACTGACCCAATTTTGAAATTTAGTCTACTGTGATCTAACTAGTGTGGAATATAAAAGGGGAAAACCATAAGCATTGGGAGTATAGTGTTGAGTGTGCCATGGCGGATCTGAAGGTGCAAACTGGACAAAGGCAACTTCGCAACCAATGTTTGCTTTCAACTAGCAAGTAAGTGATGGACAAGAAATCAAAGTAAAGCAGTGGCGATCTATTTTCTTGCTGCGATAAATAAGTTGAGCATATAGAAAAGAGTACCGCCTCTAGTGTGGCGCCGTGTATGCATCTGCTGAGAATTTGACGGTGCTGCGGTAGCGATGGATGTCGGCGGCGTGGAAGCAGATCTAGGAGGGTAGACAGTGGCGGCGGGGCATGGTGGACGAGACGGTCGTAGGAGCAGCGCCGGCAAGGTGGACGATGGCGGGGATGAAGCGAGAGGACGGGATGCAAGGATCCCGGTCCGAAGCCGTGGATGAGAGTGGTCGATCTCTTGTAATGGACGGCGGCGTCGGGGTATCAGCTCCAGCATGGTGGAGGAGGACGGCGGTGGATGGGGTGGCGGACGGAGGAGGCTGGGGTGGAGAGGTTAGCCCCCGTTTCAAATTTCCTACATCACAGCAATATTAGTCAGTTGGGGATAGGACGGTAATCTCGCATACACCGAATATTTGCCGACGAGAGTTTGTTTTTGGCGCCCACCGTGTATGAATCGGGGAAGCAGTCGATTTCGGCCGAGAACACATTGTGTTTTGGCGCTCACCATGTATGAATCCGGGTGAGAGGCGATTATGTCACGTTTGAGTGAAATTACAAACCTACCCCTATCGAAACCTATAGAAATCAAGCAGATAGGCTTTGTGTGGCAGGGATAGGCAGTAGTAATTTCCATCTCGCAGATTTTGGTTTCGGGCGGTTACTGTGACTTTCCCCGCTTTGTTCAAATTTTGCAGAGTGCACGTTTACCGTGCCAACTCAATTTGAATCCCGTTTGTATTCTATTTTTTTCGGGCGGGATACATTTTCAATTGGAATAAAATTCTATATACATCATTTTTTATATATACTTTCAAAAGCACAACACCCTTTATACATAAATATGGTTTACAAATGGCATGATCTCAGGTTCATAAGGTTGTATCCATCAATTTGGATTTTCAAATATTTGAAACCACTTTATGTTGAAATCCAATGTACGCATTCCTCGCTAACTGTCTCCAATTAATGTGTGTTTCATGCGGGTTTTTTTACTTCTCAAACATGTATAATGTGTTTCACACACGCAACATATAGTGTAATCCCGTTTAGACATTAATTGCATATAAACCATGCATTGTTTCTAATTAAAGAATCTATGGATCACCAATATTGATAAACTATATAACATTACACGTGTCCCCAAATTCAAATGAATATGCATGTTTGATACACCAATTTGCGTTATGATATTATCGATGTCGTGATCTCCAGTTTAAATGTTTGAATCCCATTTAATCTAGATATTCGTCTCATATAACTATCACTCATGCTTATATAGGACTATCTCTCTAGACCTATACGCGTTCATCGTCTCTCAGGTATCTCTCGTGCTATGTGTATGTCGACAATGATCTTTTATCTTCGTAACACACTGACGGTACTCTCTCCCTCGACCTTCATCACTCTATCTCTCTCTAAGTATATCTCGTTCCCTGCTATGTTTCTCTAACTATGATTCTCCATGTGGAATCTCTTTCTCTCACACAAACACAAAACTTTGTCTCCCGGGGTCTCATTTCTCTCTACTATTACCCTGTGTGCCACTCGCACACCCCTCATACAGAGATGTCTTTTGCTCCTTAGGTATGAGAACCTACGACTCTTCCTCTTAAATATCTCTTTCTCACACACAAACACAAACTCTGTCTCCCAGGGTCTCATATTTCTCCACTGTTCTCTTGTATGTTGCTCACACACACTCTCTCTCCCTAGAGATATCTTGTGTTCCCTCATATGTTTCTCTAGCTATCACTCACGTTTTGAAATATCTTTCTCTCTCGCAGACACAAAACTCTGTCTCTCGGGATCTCATTTCTCTCTGATATTTGTTTGTATGTGAGTCACATGCACCATTTCTTCATCTCTCTCACACCCACACCCATAACTCAGCCTTTTGATCCACTCGACTCCTATCTCTAACATACACTAGCTAGCATCTTTATCTTTCTATTTATCTGTTTCTTCGTCAACCTTCTTTCATTTATAGGTTGATCACTTTTGTACAATCGTTGTGCCTCACTCCCTCTGCTCGCCATAGATGCATGCTCCAGCCCACGCCACTATCTCTTAAAGACAAAAACACATGCTCAATTATCGGGCCTTCTTCCCTGCATTCTCACGTGCATGCATGCATATTGTCGTACTGATCCGTCTCTCCCATGTCGTTGATCTTATGACTTATGTCTTCTTTCTTTTATCTCGATCATGCAGGCGCACACACACACACATCCCACGTATACATGTATACCTCTCACACATGCACGTTGAAGGTCTCTATTTCTCCATACGTAGTTAATTACCCTCAACCCTAACGCCACATCGAATCGTTCTCTTCTTGTGTGCACATAACTTCCGCCTGGATGGGTAAAACACACACTCACACTTAACAATCTCCTTCTAGCTACCCCCCTCTCGCTCTTCCCCTATATCCCCGAAACCAATAAGACCATCCCTTCGTTTAATTCCCGCCTACATGCACCAACGATATATAGTAGTCTTCCTCGGTGTCTCTCGAACAAACACGTTCTCTCGATGTCGACTACTCTCACGCGCACACACACCTTATCTTCCCTCTCTACGGGCATTTTCTCTCTCGCACCCCATCGTTGGTGGCCTCTGCCATACACATCACCTCTCTATGATGAAGCCATGCATACTTAAATTACATCCGCCACCGAGGACCCCGCGACACACACACACACACACACACACACGCACTCACCCACCCACACACAAACAAACACACACACACACACTAAGATTCCATCACACACACGCACACACACACACACTAAGACTCCATCTCTCTCTGACACACACAAACACACACACACACACACTGAGACTCCATCTCACACAAACATGCTCTAGGCGGAGCATTTGTTCCTACCACCCTTCATCCACCCTTACCCATATGATAAACAATCACCTTAATTTACTTGTATAACATGGACAAATTCCACTTTACTTTAGTAGTTAGCAAACTTATCATCTGTACCCTTATAAAAAAATGAGTTGGCAATGATGGTGTGCATGCCATCTTGTAATATAGACCGTCTGATCTATATCTGACGGATAGAAAGCAAACTATGATAATTTTACAAAATATAGCCGCACCTCTCTCCACATCCTTATCTCCCACAACCTCATTGCTGAGCAATTAAAAAAGAAAGTCTCTGGAACAATCTAGCATGGTGGCTGCAGCCGCCTGCCGGTGCCATCCATCCCCATGCCTCCGCCCATTCCGACCACCAGTCACCACCACGCTCCACTCCTCCTCACCTTATCTCTCATCTTTCATTTTTTCGATGACATTCTCGAGACACCAGTTTTCCGATAAAATTCTCGAAATATCATTAGTTTTTACACATGGGATTACTCCTGCATGGGTAAATCACAACAGGTGTTTTGTAAAAAAATCCATATTGATGTTCCGTGCAATGCACGAGCATCTTGCTTGTAATTATATAACGCAATTCACGAGCAGGAAGTGACATTTTTTACACAACCACGTTAACATGGCCACGTAAATCACTAGCTAAAGTAAATACCATTATACTTATATCCCGATGCAAAAGGTTGAGTACATGTCCAAAGAGTAGAGTCGCACACACGCACTCTGTCTCTCAGAATCTCTCACACACGCACACCAGTTATGTGACGCCCACTAAGCAGACACGTATGTTACAATTTGTGCACCCGCGGGGACACGTGATGTTGCGCATTTATTTAAGCCGGATGGCGAACCCAAACAGTAGCCGCATTCATTCCCCTCCCGCCGCCTCTTCTCTGGTCGCCGTCGCCCGGTAGCCATGGCCCGGCCAAAGGTAACAACATACGCCATACTTCCGCCGGAGCGGCGCTTTAATCTGGAAATTTTAGTGGTCATGCATGCATTTTTTGTGCTAGCACTCCTATATAAGGGTTGACCGGTCGCTTCCCGTGGACGTGCGTGGGCGGTGGAAGAGGAAGGAGAAGGGAAGAGGGTTGTGGAGTAACGTTATTTACCACAATTTCTTAGGAAACTGAGTGCAATAATTGAGTAGTTTTGCAAACTACCAGTCCTACACCTGAAACGGTTCAAAACCTATAGTACTCCCTTGCCAGCGCGCGCTTCCTGCGTGAAACGGTCAGCGTTGCCCTGGAGCGTCAGTGCCACATTAATGCCCGGCCAGAGCGGAGGCGACCTCTCACTGGCGCAGGCTTTGAAGCGGCGCAACGGCTGAGAGAGCGCCGCTTCCCGGTGCACGCGACTGCTCCGCGTCGAGGCTGGCCATAGGCCCTGTTTGGATCCATGGGTTAGAGTTAGTTTGAGCTAGTTGGGGCTCAAATAGCCCTAAAGTATCCAAGCATGAGGGTTTAAATTGGATCAAGTTGCACCGAACCCACCAAAAAAACTATCCCACCCAAGAGGTGCTAACTGGAGATAGTTCTCATTGGGACCACTGAAAAATCACTTTTCTCCCTCCATCAAGTGCATATATTGTCAATCTAACCCTGTCACCCAAACACCTATTTGGCTACAGTTAGTTCAGGGTTAGTCATGAGTTAGTCTAACCTCTAGCTAAGTTAGAGTCTCCAAACAGGAGCAGTATAGGAAATGCAAGTTGCTCAAAGCATACAGTCAAATTCGTACGTGAAAGGATTTTTTTTCTTTTTGAAAACGGAACGTGAAAGGAATTTTTTTAGAATGCTCTTGGCATGTCGCTAACATGTGATGAGTTAACTGACCTCAATAGATGGCAAAAACGCCATCCCGCCGCACTTTGAGAGAGACAAGGAGGGAAAAGTGTGACGCCCCCAATTTGACCGTACACTAATCATGCACGCAAATGTGTACGATCAAGATCTGGGACTCACGGGAAGATATCACAACACAACTCTAAAACATAAATAAGTCATACAAGCATCATAATACAAGCCAGGGGCCTCGAGGGCTCGAATACAAGTGCTCGATCACAGACGAGTCAGCGGAAGCAACAATATCTGAGAACAGACATAAGTTAAACAAGTCTGCCTTAAGCAGGCTAGCACAAACTGGGATACAGGTCGAACAAGGCGTAGGCCTCCTGCCTGGGATCCTCCTAACTACTCCTGGTCATCGTCAGCGGGCTGCACGTAGTAGTAGGCACCTCCAGTGTCGTAGGAGTCGTCGTCGACGGTGGCGTCTGGCTCCTGGACTCCAGCATCTGGTTGCGACAACCAGGTAGAAAGGAAAGGGGGAAAAGAGGGAGAGAGGCAACCGTGAGTACTCATCCAAAGTACTCGCTAGCAAGGAACTACACTACATATGCATGGGTATATGTGTAAAGGGCCATATCAGTGGACTGAACTGTAGAATGCCAGAATAAGAGGGGGATAGCTAGTCCTGTCGAAGACTACGCTTCTGGCCATCTCCATCTTGCAACATGTAGAACAGAGTAGATTGAAGTCCTCCAAGTAGCATCGCATAGCATAATCCTACCCGGTGATCCCCTCCTCGTCGCCCTGTTAGGGAGCGATCAGCGGGTTGTATCTGGCACTTGGAAGGGTGTATTTTATTAAGTATCCGGTTCTATTTGTCATAAGGTCAAGGTACAACTCCGGGTCGTCCTTTTACAGAGGGACACAGCTATTTGAATAGATAAACTTCCCTGCAGGGGTGCACCACATAACCCAACACGCTCGATCCCATTTGGCCGGACACACTTTTCTGGGTCATGCCCGGCCTCGGAAGATCAACACGTCGCAGCCCCACCTAGGCACAACAGAGAGGTCAGCACGCCGGTCTAAATCCTATGGCGCAGGGGTCTGGGCCCATCGCCCATTGAACACCTGCACGTTGCGAACACGGCCGGAAGCAGACCTAGCCTAGTGGCGTTCCAGTCCAATCCGGCGCGCACCACTCAGTCGCTGACGTCACGAAGGCTTCGGCTGATACCACGACGTCGAGTGCCCATAACTGTTCCCGCGTAGCTGGTTAGTGCGTATAGACCAAATGGCCAGACTCAGATCAAATACCAAGAACTCGTTAAGTATGTTATTTTGAAGTAACCACGGACGCCGTCCAGGGCCAGGCCCACGTCTCGCCTAGGTGGTCTCAACCTGCCCTGTCGCTCCACCACAAAGATCCACTCGCGGGTACTCCTACGAGCCGACCCGACTTTAGTCACCACAGGTGTCATGTATATAGTATATAAGTATATACCCGTGATCACCGCCCAAGTGATCACGGCCCGATAGTATAGCACAGCAGACGGACAAGAATGTAGGGCCACTGATGGAAAACTAGCATCCTATAGTAAGCATGTAGGATTGCAGGTAAAGGTACCAACAGTAGTAGCAAGGACAGGCTATGCATCAGGATAGGATTAACGGAAAGCAGTAACATGCTACACTACTCTAATGCAAGCAGTATAGAGAAGAATAGGCGATATCTGGTGATCAAGGGGGGGTTTGCCTGGTTGCTCTGGCAAGGAGTGGTCGTCAACACCGTAGTCGAACTGGGGTCGCCGACAGTCTCGGGGTCTACCGGAAAGAAGTAACGAAGGGGGAACACAATAAATAACAGAGCAATCAAAGCATCACAAAGTGTAACATGGCATTACGCGGTGCTAGAGGTGACCTAACGTAGTAGTAGGTGCTACTGGCGAAGGGGGAAAACATCCGGGAAAGTATTCCCGATGTTTCGCGTTTTCGGACAAATGGACCGGAGGTGAAATGTTGCAGGTTCACTATGCTAGGGACATGTGGTGAACGAAGGGACTATGTATTCGGATTCGTCTCGTCGTTCTGAGCAATTTTCATGTACAAAGTATTTTCATCCGAGCTACGGATTATTTTATATTAATTTATAAAGATTTAAACATTTTCTAGATTTTAATAAATTAATTTAATTCGAAATTTAATTAATGCACCAGCATGACGTCAGCATGACGTCAGCAATCAACGTTGACTGTTGACCTGGTCAACCTGATAGGTGGGTCCCACCTGTCAGGGGTTGTTAGCTAATTAACAGTAGTTAATTAGGTTAATTAGTTATTAGGTTAATTAATCTTAATTAGTTAATATTAACAGGATTAATTAAGTTAATTAATTATCTTATCTTATTTATTTATTTATTTATTATTTTTATTTTATTTATTTTTTAAATCCCTTTTTTTGTATACGTTCTGAGGGGTGCGGCCCCACATGTCATAGGGCCAGGGGGAACTGGCCCAGTGGTAAGTGGCCCTGGCCATAGCGGGCACGGGCACACGGGCGCTAGCCCGACTGGGCACTGGCCAGGCCAACCACGGCGAGGCTCGCCAGCCGGAGCAGCAGCCGGCAGCGGTTGCGGCGGAGCGGGAGCAAGGGGGCGAGGCCGCGGAGCGAGGGCGGCGAGTGCGGGAAGCGTCGGCGAGCGCGACGCGCGGTTCGGCGGCTCCCGGCAGCAAGCGGATGGTGCGGTGGCGCGGGCGAGCGCCGGCGTGAGGGCACGGGGAGGAGGAGGACCGGGGTCCTCACCTGCGTTGGTGAGTAGGGGCGGCGAGGCTCGGTGGAGCCTTTGGGGAGGAGGACAGGGATGCATCGTCGGCGAGGAGGAGACGGGGAGGACGAGGCGACGAGCGGTGGTGGGGTCCGGTGAGGAGGAGGCCGTGGCACGGGCGCGAGGGAGGGAGGTCGTCGCCGGCGGGTGGCTCATCCACCGCAGCAGGGTCGCCGGGCGGCGGGGGACTCGAGCACAGAGCCAGGGCGGCGGCAGGGCGCAGGGCGAGGCGCGGGGCGACGTCGGGGCGAGGCGGGGAGGCGGCGCCGGCGAGGTGGCACCAGAGACGGCGAGCTGCGACGGGGCGCATGGTGGCTTGGTGAGGCCATCGGGGAGGAGGTCGAAGAGGTCCGGCGACGGCGCGGTTGCGGATGGGGCGCCGACTCGGTGTCAGGGAGGCGACGGAGCGACGGCAGCGTCAGGGAGGTGGCGCCGGGGATGGCGAGGCAGACGGCGTCGAGCAGCACTCGGCGGGGTCCAGATCGAGCGGGGGGGCGGTGTAGTCAGGGGCGCGGGATCGGGCGTTCGCCCAGATCCGGTCGGAGGGGAGTGGTGGGGGATGAGGGGAGAGGGATTCGTGCGGGGGGAGTGGGGATCGAGCAGGGGCGCTCACCCCAGGAACGATGCGCGTGTGTGTGTGTGTGCGCGCGTGGTGGCGGCTGTGTGGTAGGACGGGAGAGCGGGTGGGGATCGTGGGGTAGTGGGGTGTGGGCTAGCGTTTGGTGGTGGGGAGGCCTAAGTAGGCCAGTTAGGTGGGACGACCTGGCTGGGCCGTGGCCCAGTTGGGTCGGGGGGCTTTTTATTCCTTTTCTTTTTGTTTTATCCTTTTTCTTTTATTTATTTTACTTTCTGTTTCTTTTAGTTCTCTTTTTATTTTGTTTTAGCAAAATACCAAAATGGCACCTAATTTGATGTTACCAAATATGCCATTGCCACACTAACTTGCTAACCAATCTAAATTAGTTTCGTAATTATTTAATATTTAAAAGTATTTATTTAATAGTTTTCGCTACTGTTTGAGGTTGTTTAAGTCACTTATCAAATTTCAATAATGTTGTTTACAATTTTATCATAGCCTCTGATTTATCTACTATTTATTGAACTTTTTAGTTTCAATATTTGAAAACTTTTATTGTTTGCTTGAATTTGAATTTTGAATTATAATCGGTTTCGAACTAACACGAGATTAGCAACAGTAATCGAGGTGACGTGGCATCATTAGCAAAGGTTTATTGTAGCTTGATTATCCGGGCGTCACAAAAAGCGATACGGTCTGCTGGATTACTAGAGATAGGTGTCGCACGGAAGCCAAGAAATATGGTGATAGCATGGCTAACCATGTATACTAGTATGATGTAACTACACTGGGCTGCCGTGTTTCGTACTCTTCCAGTCCACTGTGGAGATGTTTGGTTGATTTTATATCGCTGAATAATATAAAATATTATGAGTGCAGATGCTCCACCCCGAGGTTCCTTGCTCCTTCTCGGTCGTCAGGAATCTATGTTCTTCCACTCTATTTTTTTACGTGAGCTTTGTTCATCCTTTTGCCAACACGCGAAACATCTACTAGCATCAAGGTGCACGTGTCATGCAAGGATCGTTCTATCTATATGAAGAACACGTGGGACTGGAACTACGAGACGGACATGTACCCAGGAGTGGACGTGCGAACCTGTGTAATGTAGCGCAGTAAGTGAAGTAGAAAGGCACAAATAGTATGAACATGCATGGCATATAGGCATTTGTCTCTTACTACCACTAAATGTTGCACGTGCAATGCCCGGTGATGTTATGGAGTACGTGACTAAGTACTCTACTACTACTATATTAATTGGAGGCACATATTAGGTTTTATATTTGTTTATGTGTATGCCCCGAGACCTTCCAACTAGGCGTGTCTTTCTCTCCGGGTCGCACTTTGTATCATTCATACCACTAGTACAGTAGTACTACTACGTGTGGTCTCCGACCCAGAAGTGGAGACGCTCTACCACGCTGTTCATGTCCCACTCCTTTCGCTGACGTGTGGGACATCCAGCACATGCCGTGTGTTTGGCACTCCTTCGTCGTAAGAGTTGAAACGCTAGCATTTATTAGAAATACAAAATAAATATAAATCACCAGTGATACTATACCACGCGGTTTCCTTGCTCCTCGATATCGGAAAGAATACTTCCACTCGCCGACATGTGGGACATCGACCATCCTGGTCCACTTGCCATGCCCGCAGAACTCCAAGGGAGAGTCACCCCGGTCGTCGCGCCGCAGTAATTACTAATGAGCCGTCAAATTACAGGCCCAACCTTACCCACTGTGAAGTTGCTCGGACGAAGGAACCATCATGACTTCGTTGAATTCCGCTTCTTGAAGAAAACTATTGTACCAGCAGTACTGCTAGCTACAGTAGTTACTCCAGCAGAGGCCTCCTTTGGTTCATAGGATAGGAATTTTATAGGAATATGAAAATCATAGGAAGTGAGATGACATGCACCTCAATTCCTATGGAGAAAGAGATGCCATTTGATGCATAGGATAGGAATTTTTCCATTGAGTCTAGGCTAATGTACTGGTAATTTGCTCTAAAAACTGCAGTAGTAACTAGTAGTATTGTTACATGCTCATAATTAATTAAACAAACGTACGGGCGACACAAACACACACACTAACTACTAGTACTACTACTTCTGACATGCTGGCCAGACGCCGTCGTTCTCCTTCCCGGCTTTGTCGGCGACACCCCACCGTGCTTGGATCTCCGCCGACCTCTTTGCAGCAGCGCGTGCGTCCTCTTCTTTCTTGCGGTGGCAGGCCTCTCTTTTCTTGAGTGCTTTCTGACTTTTCCACTCCCTCTGTGCGGATTTGGCTGCCTCTTGCTCTACCACCCATTCGGCCTTGGTAGCTTCAAATTCCGCCCACATAGGGGTGAGGTCGCGAGCGGCGATGAACTCGGCACGGCGGGATGCCACCGCTTCCCTACCATTCTGTGTGCGGTCATGGGCGGCGAGGAACTCGGCGCAGCGGGATGCCATTGCTTCCTTACCGGTTAGTGTGCGGCGCGGTGGCATGAACGACGCTTGGTGACAGCTCTGGGGTGGAGTGGCCGGACAACCGTAAAGTGCATTGGTTTGTCAAGAGCTCAAGGACAGAAGACGAAGGAAATTTGGATTCCCTTTCAATCCTGGTCATTTATTACCGAGTGAAATGCATTGGCGGTCATTGAACTTGTCTTGATAGCTCACTTTGATCATTGTATACGAGATATGGTGATTATACGGTCATTGGCTCAGCGTATAGCTCCGTATTTATCTGGTTGACCAGTCAAACAGTCCGCATGCGCCTCATTAGCTCGTGTTCTTTATCTATCTATCTATGCGGGCCTACCTGTCAGTGGAGAAAGTAATAAAAACCAAAATTATGCGTATGTGACATTACTGTTTAGATGTTTGCTGGAGGCCTCCGCGAACACCGAGCATGTATTCACCTGGCTCAACACCAATAGTCATACTCGTGACTCGGCGCCTTGCTCATGTATATCGTACATCACAACGACAATCTATAAAACAGCCCAGCTAGAGAGGGTACTATGGTGCGGAGTATGTACTATTGTGAGCAACCGATCATAGTGCCACTGCACACGAGTGTGTGTCTGATCGATTCGTCCATTATTCGTAAGTTATGTATGGTTGTGTGGTGTCTAATGGTGGTCGTCGAATGCTAGCTGGCGACAAGAGCAGTTGCATGGACGCCTGGTTGTCAATACGTGCCGTATACGCTTCAAAGGCTCGTCATCCATGAGTTCACATTTTACCACCACGCCAACGTCTGACCGCCCTGGCCTACCGAAACCCCTTCCATCGCTAGCGCGCGCTTCCCACCTGAAACGATCACCGTCTCTCCAGAACGTCAATGCCGCATTCACCAGCCTTAACTGCAGTTGGTGTGTCACTGACAGCGGGCCAGATGCCCGTTGGGCCCACATGTCAGTGAGACAACGCACCTGCGGTTAAGTCACTGAAGCAGCGTCCGCATTCACGCCCGACGCAACCTCTCACTGGCGCCGGCCTTGCAGCAGCGCGACGGCCGAGAGAGCGCCACCCGCCCAGCATCCCGGTGCAAGCGACTGCTCCGCGTTAATGACACCACGGCCATCCTTCCGTCCGCCGCCAACATTAATGACACGCGGCTGCCGACGAACCTACTCCGGTGCTAGCCGTCCATCCGTCTGCCTTGGCTCATTGCCATTCGCCCGCTATATTAACTTGAGCCCCAGCTCCCAGCCATAGCCAAAGACCCACACTCATTCTACTTCGGTCCCTTCCTTCTGTTGGCACCACTCCAACCATGGCCTCCGGGCACTCCAAAGCTCTCTTGGATGTACTGTCGCAGGAGCAGACGAAGGACATCGGTGGCTCCGTTCCGGGCGTGCTCCAAAGCTCTCTTGGACGTACTCTCGTAGGAGCAGACGAAGGAGATCGCCGGCTCCCCCCCCCTCGGCCACCCTCCGCCGCCACGACTACGAAGCCGGCGCGCATGCGCGGGCGCAGCCAGCAGCGAGGAAGAGTAGTACACAGTAGGTCGCCACCGCTCTGGTCCTAGGAAGGCCACCGCTCCTCCACTCAGTCGACGCCAAGCTTGGTGGGATAAAAATCGGCGGCCGATTAGCCGCTTGATGGCAACATGAAGGCAGAAACCTTCATAACCTTGTGCTCCGGAGGAGGAGGTTATCAAGGCGGATAAGGAGGAGGCAAAGGCAATAGCCGGCTTTCTCGGGTTCATGGCCGGACATGGTGGTCGGGGCCCAGCGATCGTTTAGATTAGGTTTACAGTAGGTTTTAGTACGGTTTGGGCGAAATATGTAATGAATTTCATCCAGTTTATAGGAAGAGTTCTCGAAATGTAATGAATTTCATCGGGTCAATTTGAAATTTGCTTTGTTTGCACGAATTTCGTCCGGTTAGTTCATATAGTTGTCGAAAGGTATGCGGGCAGCATTGGATGGCATCCATCAGTGTCCTCAGCCAGATGCCGGTGTAAATTTGAGGGCCAGCGCTGGAGATGCCCTAACTTTCATGCTATAATCGCTAACAGTGCTCCATTATTTCGCAGGGAACAGTTATCCCCCGATCAAAATCAGATCCGCCGTGTTTCGCACTCCTCCCACGTAAGAGTGTAGACTCTTGCTTACATAAAAATGGAGCAAGAGGGCCATGCGGGAGTCCGCACCGCTTCCAAGCCCGCTTCTTACTGCCCTAGCCCACCAGAACCCCTCCCCCACCCCACCACCTCCCCGCGCGCGCTCCCCCCTCAGAGGACAGCTGCCCGCATTCATAGCAAGTAGTACCAGTAAAATTCTGGGCTATAAAGGGCATGTACAATGGTTGATAAGATAGTCTTAGCATAAGTCTTGCATGTAATTTAGAGATGACAAAAAAACATGTGTACAATGGATCATCTCTTAGCCTTATCTTCAATAACTAGTTATTCCTAAAAACATGGTGAAACATATTGTGCTAAGAGATCATCTCTTGTCTTCTCGACAAGCCCGCTTATGTGGAGGAGAGAGAGGCATTGACAAAGTCAAGGAGTGGGATCTGCAGGAGCCCATCTCTACACGTGCTCCTATGTATAAAAAACTAATTCTAAAAAAAGAGGCATAAAAAACAATTGTGTCTAAAAAAGAAAGGTAAAAAACATTTGAGAGGAAATAGATAGAGAAAAAGTGAGAAAAAGTTGTAACCTTATAGTCAACACTATGGTAGTATTACATGAGGAAGGAGGGAGTGGTGCACATGTCAAGTTCACTGGGCTGCCGTGTTTCACACTCCTCCGTCATAACAGTGGAGACAATAGGTTTCATCAAAAATAAACAATGAATACTCGTTGCTCGTCCACTATATCGGAAAGAATACTTTCATTCGCCGACATGTGGGACGTCGACCATCCTGGTCCACCTGCCATGCACAAAATTATCCTGGTCCACCTGCCATGCACAAAGTTAGTCGGACGAAGGAACCATCATGACTTCATTGAATTCCGCTTCTTCATGAAAACTTACTCTACCCGCAGTACTGCTACCACACGCGAAGACTGGACGGCACTGTACCACGTCATATCACTAAAACCCACTAGGCCAAACAAGCCCGCCTAGGATTTGTACTCCCTCCATTTCAAAGTTAGTAGTACAAAGTTGACTCGTCTATTTTGGAACGGAGGGACGTCTCTGTACTGCTATGATTTTGTGTTGTACGTCTCTGTACTATTGCTACGATTTTCCTACCCTATGAACCAAATGAGGCCTGAATGTATCTGTGTCGACTATTGTCTGATCAATCGCTAAGCCTACAATTTTAGGAGCTTGGGCTATTGGCCGATCGACGACGGATCAGTATAAGCGTACCACGAGCTCATCAGCCCCAACATTTCTCTTCGGTGAGTGTTTTGCAAGTACTATAGCTCGCAAAGTATTTAGCCTATTAACACCAAGAATCATCAAATAAGCCCTGCTGATATGATAAACAGTTCAAACTTACATCTAAGCATGCCATATATTACATCAAAAGCTGGTGAGGATACATCTGCTTCCATAACTCGGAGAGGGTTCGCATGATTCACTATCAAACAAAAGTAGCAAGTACCGCCCACACAAGACAGTGCACTAGCCCTAAGATGGTTTGATCACACGCATCGTTCTGGTAATTAAACATAGCGCAATGCAAACTACCCTGAAGTATTAGCGCGACCAACTATTTCTTGTCATCGATCTCTCGGGCAATGACCACAGCACGGACAGCGGCATGGGAATCGATCTCTGGGGCGATGTCCACAGGACTGACCGCGACATCGGAATCGATCTCTGGGGCGATGTCCACAGGATGGACAGCGGCATCGGAATCGATCTCCGGGGCGATGCCAACAGGACGGACCGCGACATCGAAAACGATCTCTGGGGCGTTGTCCACAGGACGGGCCGCGACATCGGAATCATCAAGGACGTCCACCGGCACCTGCACAACCCTAACATATTAGCAAGCACATTGCAAATAATCAAAAACCACAACTTTCGGTAATAAGCCATTATTTTTTACCTTGTGCAGCTCACCGGGGGATCCCATCCCTCCGGGGGCCATCTCCTCGTCCTCGATGGGGGCCATCACCTTGCCAGGGGAATACTGCTTCTCAACGGCGACTATCTCCTCAAACTCGGCCTTGAGCCTCGCATAGGTGGCCATCAGAGTTTCTGGGGTAGGCACGGTGGGGCCCTTGCTGTTCTTCCAACTTTCTTTGAGGAGTTCGTCCGCCAACGTCGTCAACTCTTTGGCCAGTGCTTGTTTCTTGGAGTTCTTCGTCTCCATGGGTTGGCCCGCCAACATGGTCAACTCGTTGGTCGGTGCTCGCTTCCTGGAGATCGCTGTCTCCAGTGGGTTGTCCGCCGGCAACTCTTTGCCTAGTGCTCCAGGATCCATCAATGAACTGACAAACAAAAAGCAATCGAAAGGAAACCACAATCGCAATGAAAACGGGAAAAGAATAGGCTGTGAGAATCGGTCGGTGCTTCGCAAAAAGAAGATTCTTGGAATGAAAATATAGCAGCATCACTGATTCGCCCACCTTTCCTTCGTCGGTACAGAAGAAAAATGGCAGAAGTGAGTAGCCTGGAGTGAGGTTTTCTTCAAGAAAGGGGAGAAAGGGCTTCAACGAGCGTTCCAGTGAAATGATGGTTGCTTCGTCCAGTCCAACTTCGAGGCCACTTTACCACTGCTGGTAAAGGTGTGGGTTTTGTGATATGACGGGTCATGACGGCCACACCGGGGTGACCGGTGAGTTTCGACTGTAGCACCTCGCTGTGATTTGGTGGATGGCACGCGGGCCCGGATGCTTTGATGTCCCGCATGTAGATAGAGCGGCTAGTCATATAGGAGTGCTCAATATTGTGCACCGCGACCAAGGCGGAGAGGAAAACGAGAGAACTACGTAATTAATGCATGAGTTTAATTAGGGTAGTTTTGTAAAGTACGAGATACATTCCTCCAATCGCAAAATGCCTTGGTTGATGAGATTTGAGATTTGAGCCCTATAAACCGGAAGGGAGATTTGAGATTTGAGATACTGCACGCGGTGTAGTCTAGTCACTTGTTGGAATCTCTAGAAAGACTTATACCGCATGATTCTTTGCTCCTTCTTACTACTACGTACTACTTCGCCGACATGTGGGACAGCCAGCAGCATCCGGGTCGACGTAATACGTGTCATGCACCAGATTAGAGTGCGGAACGGAAGGGGGGCATCACCCCGGTCGTACCGCCTGGCCCTGTTTGGATACTCTAACTCAGTTAAAGGTTAGAGTTAGATTCTAATCCTGAACTAACCCTGAAGTAACTCTAGCGAAAGAGGTGTTTGGATGACAGGGTTAGATGGAGCGCGGATACGGCGAGGTGCCTTCATGGGCGGTGCGAGAGGGAGGGAGGGAGAGGACGAGAAGCTTCGAGGAAGTGGGGAGGGATCTGCTGCGGGGAGAGCGAGAGAAAAATGTGTTTTTTAGTGTCCCGAGAAGAACTAACCCAAATAAGCACCTCTTGGGTGGGTTAGATTTTTTTGGGTTAGTTGAGTTCAAACTAACCCAAACTAACTCTAACACATGGATCCAAACAGTAACCCAAACTAACCCTCCTGTTTGGATATTTTTGGGTTAGTTGAGTTCAAACTAACCCAAACTAACTCTAACACATGGATCCAAACAGTAACGCGCCGTCAAATCGCACAGCCCGACCTTTCCAGCAGTAAGTAAGTTGAATCCGCTACTCCCTCACCCTCCTCGCCTCTCTGTCAAACCGCCTACGCGAAAACTGCCGCGCGTACTGCACGGGAAAAGCCGTGCCCTCAACTTTTAACTACGCGAAAATAGTTCGAGCTTGTTCGTTCTATATAAATACTAGTACTGTATGTTTATTCACCCGTGGGGTTGTTCAATGAATGGAGGGCCGGGGAGCACAAGTGAACAATACTACTACTAGTAGTAGTAAGTAGGAGTCGTACAGGTAGTCACCTTAAATAGAGAGTTTCTTTTCTTTAATGCCACGTACACAAATTGAAACGCTTGTTGTGGAGAGAAAAAGATAATCACTCCACTATATATGTACGCAGGGGCCTGAGTGCTTGCTTTACTAGGGTTGCTCTCTTCATTCTCTCATCCTCTCCAGATATAAACAAGACAGCGGTAGCGACATTTTCTCTCTGCTCACCGCTGGTCACAGATCCAGCCGGATCCCTTCGGCTGGTGTGTGTAGAGGACTAGGTGCATCGTTCACGCGGTCATCGCCGGCGAGGGAGGAAACCCACAGCTGCCGGAGGGGCCCGATCCTCTGCCCATGTCGTTCTCTCCGACACAGCGTCGGCTCGGGAGGTCCTCCGACCCTTCTTCCTCCCTGCCGTATTGTCCGCAGATCCGACCTGCCGCCGCCGACATCCCGACGACCCTCAGGTATAAGTTCTTCGAAAGCGGCCTTGCTCTACTGCCCCAGCTCCCCACGTGTCTGCATGTGCATCTTTTTCTACTCCCATCAGCTCTTCCAAAGCCACCTAAATTTTTAGTATTATTAGAGGTAAAGCTACTTCATGCATTCGAATCTAGGGCTTTGTTCAAACAACGAAGAAAGGGGGGAAAGTTGTAGCATGAATCTAGGACTTGATTCAAAGAGGAAATAATATGGTGAAAGTAGTAGAGACCGGATACCCAACCGGTCTCTTGGTTGAAAAGGGAAATAATGGGAAAACGCAGTACAAACTGGATAAGGAACAGATCTATTATTGGTTGAAAAAAGGATAGAAAGTGGCGGCTGGTGGACAAGTCAACAGAGTATGTCCAGGATTAGATTTGTTGCCCTCACATAGTAAAAGGTCTCCAGGATTAGAATTGCTGCCCTCACATAGTAAAAGGTCTCAGGATTAGATTTGCTGCCCTCACATAGTAAAAGGTCTCCAGGATTAGATTTGCTGCCCTCACATAGTAAAAGGTCTCCAGGATTAGATTTGCTGCCCTCACATAGTACAAGGTCTCCAGGATTAGGTTTGCTGCCCTCACATAGTAAAAGGTCTCCAGGATTAGATTTGCTGCCCTCACATAGCATGAACAAACTCGGCATCACCACTTTATGCCTCCTTGTAGGTACATTGTGCTGATGCGTCCACTGTCGCATGTCCTTATACCAACCTTTTGCTGTTGTTAATGTAAGGGCGCATGTAAAATGAAGCGATCACACTGTTACCTTAGGGACATGTCTAACCAGTGTTATTGTTAATCTAATGCCTCCAGTGATAAGATGCAATTAAACTGTGTTACAAATGGCACTCCTGCTGTTTTCCCCAGTATGATAAGTAAGTTGCTCCTTTACGCTGCTGAGTGTCCTGGTGTCCCCACGGTCCCATGCCCTTAAACCAACTCTTTAGCTGCTGTTGATTTACTGTATCTGGTAAACAAGCAATGCCACCATTAAAGTAATCCCATATTTGAGGAATCTCATTGTTGATCGTAATGCTTCTGGTAACATGAAGCATTGCTGACGTTTTAAAATTTCTACTGTCCTTGCGTGATTGCCATGAACATAATTAAGATGCTTCTTTTCATTTCGTATATGTTTCGTATATTCTTATTGACCAGCAACTGTTTACTTTCTATCTTTTTGTGCAGATAGGGATATCCATTTCACCTTGTTGCTATTGTGACCTTTTGGTGAACTGCACAAAACACTTTTTTTGGAATGAGTGTCTTGTGCAGTTCAACTAAAATGTCACGTGGGCAACATCTCTCAATTTTGGTGGAACTGCACAAAATGGTGATTGGAGTTTCCAAAATCTCCGTCAAGTTCTGCTGGTAATCTCGTGCAACATTTTATTAGCCTTTGCAAGATGAGCCGTCACTGTCACCACAATGGCACTTTATTTTAGTGGAACTGCACAAAAGGATAAGAAAATTATAGTTGCACCTTACATGAGCCGGACAGCCAACCTTAATGTTCCTCAATTTTAGTGCAACTACTAAAGAAGAACCTGCCAGCTCACGAGAGCAAGTACTTCTTGCTAGCTGAATGATGCAATCTTTGCTTCATTTCAGGTGAACTGCAGAAAAAGGCGCATGAATTGAATCATGGAACTCCAGGCAGGCCTCATCCGAGTGGAGCTGCAGGTTGAGTTCAAGGAGGCCACTATTAAAGTGAAATCATGCTCTTCTTGTTTGTGTTGTGCAAACAGGAATACTCAACTACAGATGTTGTGACGGTCAAGAGCATTCGCCAAGTTCTTCGATTGTATGACATGGCTAGCCAAGATGGATTTAATCCCGATATTCACTTTATCAAAAGGCTCTAATGGGTTGGTTCTGAATCTTGCAAGCTGGGAATCAATGAGATGTGTAGGCATCTTTGTTGTACTTATTATTTGAATCTTATTTGTTGGTTCTGAATCTTGCAAGCTGGGAATCAATGAGATGTGTAGGCATCTTTGTTGTACTTATTATTTGGATCTTATTTGTTGGTTCTGAATCTTGCAAGCTGGGAATCAATGAGATGTGTAGGCATCTTTGTTGTACTTATTATTTGGATCTTATTTGTTGGTTCTGAATCTTGCAAGCTGGGAAACACGGCATGATGATGCAGAGGACAACAACCATAACAAACAGTTCAAACTTGGTAGTATTATCTTTGTGAAAGTGCGACAAATGTGCTGATCGTGTGCGTCCTGAGAATAATAATTCTAATTGTTGTGCATGTTGATCCTGTGGCACTGATAGAACGAGCCAATGCATTGCTTGTTTTAAGTATAAATTTCTATTAAAGCTAATTAAATTTAAGTAAAGTGACCACTAACTCCTGTTATTACAGTACCAATACAGACCCGCTCGTGAACCGACGTGTGGCCGGAGTAGGTTTCTTAATGGAGGCGTTTGAATGCGCCGAGGGTGCATCTTCTGCCGGGCGTGCAGCGGACGAGGGAGGGGTAGTAACTGTTGTCGCCTGTACACACTCAGTTTACTGTTGAATCCAGTTCCCCAAGAGCTGAAAAACGAACTGCTGCCGCCGCCTACACACTCGTTCACTTGAAGAGACTCCAATGGCGATCCGAGGGGTGAGCCTGCTGGATATGGACTTCAGCAAGGAGTTCCCCTTTGAGTTCGCCGTTCAGTCCTATGGCTGCACCAAGTTGAATGTGATGTACACCAACGATCCGGACTCGGTGAAGCTCTGCCTCGCCGAGTTCAAGCAGTACCTACAGGACGAGAAAGCACAAGGTTGCAGGACTAGACCTTGTGCCCATCCATTCGTCTCCTGACAGGGACCAGCGGATCGCCGTCGCCCAGGTATGTGTGCGGGACGAGGTTCTCATCTACCACTTCTGTAGGGCCATCAGAGGTTCTGGAGCATTCGCCCGTTTCATCGGCAGCGCCGACTGCACCTTCGCTACGGTGGAGAGAAGGAAGAACGCGACGATTCGGCCATCTGGTGCAACAAGCTTGTCGACATCCAGAAGCAATACAAGATCATCAGCAACGGGCAGGAGAAGGACTCCGTGGTTGACCTCGCCGAGACCATCATCGACCCCTGATACGCCAACATGAAAGAAGACAACGATACCAAGGACCTGAACACGTGGGAGGTACCTCTGAATCTAGCCTACATAACCTACGCGGCCAAGGACGCATACGCATGCTACGACATGTACAGGCAGATCTTGGACATGAGGGCGTGTCTGCTTCCCGTAACCGACGAGTACACGGACAGCCGCAGCGTCATGATCAAGCGTGCCAGGAAGGTCTAGATGTTGTACTTTATCTGTTTATAAGCACCTTTATCATCTGAGTGTTTCATGCATTAGCCTATGTGTCGTAATTATCTGTTTTGTCCGAAATATTTCTTTTAAGAACCCATTAACCTGTTTGCTTTTTTAGTGGCTATTTGCTTATGTATGTAACTAGTTCACTTGTCCGTTAAAAAAACTAGTTCACTCGGCTGCCGTGCTTTGAATCTCCTTCCTCCCAACATATTCCCCTCCTCAGGTGGACCCAGCAGGTCTCGTACACAGACATATGGGACCAACCACCTATCCATTTGTATTTCTTTATTTTGTTCAATCTTTCGTCCTCTTCCTATACAGCGGCTGGCCATCATAGCCTATGGCGTTGGCCAGGCCATCCCTCTACTACCACACATTGTCCGGCGGCGGCAGCTCCACCGGCCCACCCTGCACCCGAACAAGTCAACCCTCGTACTCCCCTCCGCCTGCGTCTTCCCCCGCTCCGGTTCGTTCGGTCCGAGGTCTCGACGTCGTCCTCCGCCTTAGTGCTCTAGCCGCGGCGCCGCCGTCTGTCGTTCCCAACATGGTCAGCAAAACAAGAGGAATCGGGAGACAACTGTTCGTCGAGAGGCTGACAGTCCCGGGCCCACCAGGTCCATGGCCTAGGTTTTGTTGTTTAACATGGGCAGCCCACGACATGTTTCAACATTTTTTGGATCCAGCAGGTATCAAGCGGCCTCTGGGCCTCCCAACCTAGCTTGTCTATAACATCAGCAGCCCAAGTTATGTTTGTTTTTTCAAGACGACGCACAGCTCAGTTCTATTTTTCTATAAGAATGCAAAACTGAACCTGTTTTCTATAAGAATGCAAAACTGAACCTATATTTATATCTTATTTTATTACATATATATATATATATTAGAAACAACATAAGTTTCCGTTAAACCTGTCGTTCGTCCAACCATTTTATAGACCTTCCCACTTCCTTTATTTTTCGTTTTCATTAATCCTATATCTGAATTTTCTCCCACTTTCTTTTTCCATGTAAACTGAGTTTTCTCCCAGTACTTTTCCCTAGAACCAACTCAACTGTCCCACGTCTAGCCTAAAAATAATAATACCCCACGTACTATTAACTCATCAAATTAAAATGATATTTTATTTCGTAAGTTGAAAGTTCTTACAAAATAATAATAATAATTGTTTATATATAACTTGGCAAGTTAACTCCTAGTGATTGCGTACAAAAGCTTGCAAAGATTTTACTGACCAATGCAGTAATAGACGTGCAATCATGTGTTCATGTTTTTATAACATTTCTCCGTCTAGCCCAACATGATATTTTCACCCAGCCCAGCAAGTCCGCGGATTTCGAGAAAAATGCAAATGGGCTTTAAATTCTACCCTATACATAAACGGGCTGCATAGATGCTACATCATTGTTTCACCCAGCCCACCAAATGGACTAAAAACAAATGGACTGGCTGGCATGTGGGCCAGTAGGTCAAAGCCTAAGAAGGCGTTGGATTTACATCCAACGGCCGGCATTCTTCTTCAATCTCTCGTCTTCTTCACCCAGCGCTACCGGGACCGCCTGCTCCAGCCTTCGGCGTCCAGCGGCGTTGTTTTGCGCTCCTCAGCGAAACGCTACCCCGCCAACGGCCAGGCCATCCCTCCACTCTGCACCTCCTGTTATTCTCTGCCGAGTGTAGGCCCACCCCGCACCCGAACCAGTCAAGTTTCCCACTCCTCTCCGTCTGCAACTCCACTGTCGCGTCTTCCCATCTCCGGGTTGTTCCAGTCTGGGGCCTCGCCATCGTCCACCACCTTAGTGCACTCGGCATGACGAGGTCAACATACGAGAGTCATCGAAAGAGGACTATACGTGGAGAGCCTGACGGCTGGGACCCACGAGGTCCATGGTCGCACGCAAGGAAAGTTCCTCCTTATTACGCACTGTACGTGGACTGTACATGGGAAGGGCTTCTGTATTTCGCAAAAAAAATGTTCCCCCCGCTGACAGGTCGGACCCACCAGCTATATCTTCGCACGCAAGGAAGTGCCTCCTTATTACGCACAAAAAAATGAATACCCCCTGCTAGCTGGGACCCACCATAGTGGGTGGCTGACTTGTGGGCCTACTAACTTGACTGGGACGGAGGGCTTTGTCAACTTAGTCAATATGAATGATTCTAGCTCCAGTGATGGTACGATGTCCATCCAACGGCCATAGTGCTTCTTCAACCTCTGGTCTTCTTGCTCCAGCCGCCCAAAGCAGCGCCGGTCGTGCCGCCTGCTCCTGCCTCCCGTGGCCGGCTGTGCTGCCGCGGAGGCCTCATCGCCCCCATACTACTCCCACCGCTGGCCAGGCCATCCCTCCACTCACCCACACCCCCTGTTATTCTGCGGCGACGGCAGCCTCACACCGCAGCCGAACCAGTGAACCCTCGTACTCCTCTCCGCGTGGGCATCCACTGCCGCGTCTACCCCGGCTCCACGTCGTCCCCTTCCTATGCCTCGCCGTCGGCCACCCCTTGGTGCTCTCGGCACGGCGTGGTCAATGTGGTCAACGACCGACTTCCATCGGAAGAGTACTGTACGTGGAGAGGCTGACAGCTGGGTCCACGGCCACAGCCCAGTTTTTTTGTGATTTGCAAAGTAAGTCGCTTTGTCAGGCATGTTGGGCTAAAAATCTTTCAAGACGAGGAGAGCTTCATTCGCCTGGCCGAGAAAATGGCCTATCAGTAATGAGAAATGGGCTGTACATTTTTAAAACACATCAAACCGCCAATTAGTTTCAAATTTCTTTTTTTCATTTTGAGATTTTAAATTGCATTGATATTTATGCATGGATAATTTGTTGGATTTTATATTGATATACATTTATTTTTAAAATCAGTTTGAATGTGATTCGAAATTTTGGGATTAAAACAGTTCGGACTGCACCGAAATATGCAAAATTTCGTACAATTTTTTAACTGTGGCCACAATATGGGCTGTACTGCTAACAAAAAGAATATGGGCTCCAAAAAAACCTTAAGAACTAGCAAATGGGCTGTAAATTATTAGAAACAATGGCAGATGGGTTGTATGCTGTTTTCCACAGATTTGAGGCTTTCCTAATAAAAAAGGTTGACGCACAAGCAGTGACTGTTGGATGTCCATCCAACGGCCGTCATGCTTCTTCAATCTTTGCTCTTCCTGCTCCAGCCGCTCAAACAAGCGCCAGCGGGACTGCCTGCTCCTCCTCCCCGCGGCCGGCTGTGCTGCCGCACAGGCCGCACCGCCCCACCGTAATCCCATCGCTTGCCTAGCCATCCCTCTACTCACCCACACCTGCTGTTATTCTCCGGCGATGGCCGACGAACCAGTAAACCCTCGTACAGTTGTACTCCCCTCCGAATGGGAAACAACTGCCGAGTCTGCCTTGGCTCCGTGTCGTTCCCTACCTAGGCCTCGCCGTCGTCAACCGCTCTGGTGCTCTCGGCGCGGCCTGGTTAACGTGGTCAATGACCGACATGCATCTAAAGTGGACTGTACGTGGAGAGGCTGACAGCTGGGTCCAGGGCCGCACGGAAGGAAATGCCTCCTTATTACGCGCAAAATAATGATTCCTCCACCTGACATCTGGGACCCACCAAAAGGGCCTCTGTATTTTGCGAAAAAACATTACCGCCGCTGACAGCTTGGACCCACCAGCTATATCTTCGCATGCAAGGAAGTGCCTCCTTATTATGCACAAAAAAATGAATACTCCCCCTGTTAGCTGGGACCCAGTATAGAGGCAGGCTGACTTGTGGGCCTACTAAGTTGACGGGGACGGAGGGCTTTGTCAACTTAGTCAATATGCACGATTCTAGCTCCAGTGACCGTACGATGTCCATCCAACGGCCGTAGTGCTTCTTCAACCTCTGGTCTTCTTCCTCCAGCCGCCCAAACCAGCGCCGGTCATGCCTCATGCTCCTGCCTCCCGTGGTCGGCTGTGCTGCCGCGGAGGCCTCACCGCCCCCTACTACTCCCACCGCTAGCCAGGCCATCCCTCCAGCCAAACCAGTGAACCCTCATACTCCTCTCCACGCGGGCTTCCACTGCCGCGTCTTCCCCGGCTCCGCGTCATCCCCTTCCTAGGCCTCGCCATCATCCACCGCCCTGGTGCTCTCGGTGCGGCGTGGTCAACCTGGTCAAGGAACGGCTTCCATCGGACGTGGACTGTACCTGGAGAGGCTGACAGTTGGTTCCACAGCCGCAGCAAGGAAGTGCCTCCTTATTACGCGCAAAATAATTATTCCTCCACCTGACAGCGGGGACCAATCGGACAGGCCACCGTATTTCGTGAAAAAAATGTTTCCCCCCTGACTGCTGGGACCCACCAGCTACATCTTCGCACTCAAGGAAGTGCGTCCGAGCAAAAAAAATGATTCGCCCCCCTGACTGCTGGGACCCACCAGCTACATCTTCGCATGCAAGGAAGTGCGTGACAGTCGGGACCCACCTGGTCGAAGCGTACGTAGCGTTGTCATTCTGGTCACAAACATGTACGTACATACTGGTCGAGGTAGAGGCGCGCACGTAGCATGTACACGAACGTACAGCGGCCAGTGTGCAAGAAAGAAAATACGGCCACGTACGTACATATGGGCGGGGTCTCGAACGCCTACTCGCGCATACGTACGGCCAGGGCTCGTGTACATGGCTGGGTCAGAACGGAGAAATTGCATCGTCGTCGTGTTCATGGGGAGCCAACCGGCTGGGTCGGAACGGAATGCGTCGTCATGTCCATCGGGAGGGCTTGGATGGAACAGCCGATGGAAACTAGGCCTGGCGTACCATAGAATGGAGGAAACGGTCTTGTGTTCGACCGACCACGTTCGAAACGGGGTACTGTTCATCGGGAGGGGTCTGGCGTACCGCAAAACGGAGGAAACGGACCTCCTACGGTCAAAATGGGGGTCCTGTTCATCAGGAGGGGTGTGGCGTACCGCAAAACGGAGGAAACGGACTTGTGTTGGAGCGCTACGGTCGAAACGGGGGTCCTGTTCATCGGGAGGGGTGTGGCGTACCGCAAAACGGGACTCCACGGGATACTGTTCATCTCCACCGTCGACTCCCTCCAGCCTCCACGGGCTACTGTTCATGCACCATCGACCTCCTCTAGCCTCCATGTGCGACTGTTCATCCACGGGCTACTGTTCATCCAGCCTCCACCGCGCGCTACTCCACCGGCTACTGTTCAACCAGCACTCTCCATGGGCTCCTGTTCAACCATGCCTCCACGGGCTACTGTTCATCCAGCCCTCCACCGTCTATTGTTCATCCAGCCCTCCACGGGGTGGTCCTGTTCATCCAGCCCTCCACGGGGTCTTGTTCATTCAGCCCCAACCGGCTCGATCGATCGGGGTCCTGTTCATCCAGAGGCAACACCACGGGGTCCTATTCATCCACCCCCACCCGGAACTGTTCATCCAAACCCCCCCAGCAACGCTCACTGTTCATCTAGAGGCAGCATCGATCGGCTTCAGTTAGCAGCAGTAACGAAGGAATCGCTCGATCGGGTCCAGTTAACAGGCATCGATTGATCGCTCGGGTTCAGTAACGCGTAGCCTGCAGTGCAATCGCTCGGGTTCAGTTCGATCCCAACGCCTCGCTCGGGTTCAGTTAGAGCCCAACGCCTCGCTCGGGTTCAGTTAGAGCCCAACGCCTCGCACCCACGCGCATGCATGTACGAGAGAAACGCGCATCGCTCGGCCCCGACCACCCACCGTAACCGGGAACACCCCGATATTTTCCTCGCCCTCGCTTCTACCACGGTTTTTTCCATCATGGACGGCCCAAAGAATGTCATGCAGCCGTGTCTCCGGCCCGCCCAGGACGAAAAGCCCATTTTCTGTCATGATTTTTTGTCATAGAAGTAGGAGCCCACCACATCTATGATGATACCGGGTTTTGTCACAATTCTCGTCATAGAAGTGTCATAAGTATGACAGAAAAAAAAATTGTTCGGCCCAAAATGTCACGGATGTGTGTTTTTTTGTAGTGTCACCTCGCCTACGATGCATGCCTCGTGGCGCCGCCGCAACTCGTCCCAGGATTTGGCTTCTCCTACCGCCCATTTGAACAGTTGCACAGGCTGCTCATGCCATTGCACAGGCATGCGCGTTCTTTCCTCCGCAGTCGACTCCGTGAATATGATCTCTGCCATTAGCCCTAGCTCAAAATCAACGCGACGCTGCCAGATGATGACATCCCTCAGCATCTCTCCCCTGAGATCGACTTGTGCCTCCACCTTGTGCTGCGCCAGGCGCAGCTCCTTGGAACTTCTCTCCAATTGATGCGACGCGTCCTCGATCTGATTTGCCGTTGCTGCCCACCACCTGAAACGCATCCCTGGCATGTCATCCGGCGCCACCGATTTGTGATTCCAGAGCAATGGATCCCCTCTAAAACACATGTGGGTTTCGCTCAAAGCTGGTAGTGCTGCGGGCCGCAGCGAGAGGGCAGCCCGCGGGATCCTGGGATCTAAGGGATTATCCATGGCGGGATCCTCCATGGCGGGATCCGGTGGCCAAGGCAGGGAGGCAAGCCTAGGCACTGGGAGAGGCCTACGAGGCTAAGATAAATATGGTACTACTCCACTCCGTCCATATTTAAATACAAAGGCCACCAACAGTAACCCTGGCAAAAATTGATCATGTTGCCTGCGTCCTGGTTTATTGGCCCCCTTTTTTGTGCCACTTTTTATGACATGCATAAATATTATGTTACTTACAAATATGGTCAAAATTGGCACAAAATACGAAGGAGACCAATGGAAGTACTGGCACCCCATGATTTAACTACTCGCATGCGCACAGTGGAGTAGTAATGTCTTTCTTCCCCCCTCACGTCCACTCAATTTGCATGCGCCGTATTAATTGACCATCAATGAAATGAAGGACTTTACACGCGTCAAATTATCACATTGGGTGGATCTTCATACAAAAATGCGTCCCCCCGTGTACCCGCATGTGCGTGTGAGGGAATGAGTGCATGTGTGGCGTGCGTGCACATCTTCGCTTCGTGCATGTACCGCCAGTGTGGCTCAGAGAGGACGAGTACATTCTTCTGGAAGCAGCATCACGTCATTGTGATCAATCCACACAAGGAGGTCACGACAACGCCTCCACATGTGCCACATAGCTTCATGAACTGTAAGAGAGACACTGTGTAGCGTGCCATTGGAATTCTAATTTACGTGTTTTACACATACTCGAAGTACTAGTAAGGTACACGTGCATTGCACGCATCAGATTTGGCAACCAAATTATGAATAAATACCACACTATAGCATGTAAGCTCTGAGTCATATATGCCTGATGTAGACCTTTGTTTAATTCTTATAGTTCATCTCATTCAAAATAAATTAGTTTTTATAAAAAAATCTAGGGCCTCTTTGATTCGTAGGATTTCCAAAACACGGGAATAGTAAAAACATGGGATTAGAGTGGAATGTCGTCTTGAATCCTAGAGGATTGTACGAGTGTTTGATTGTGCATAGAAAAAGCGCAGGATTCTTTCATAGTGGTTTGAGTGGATGGGATGTTTCCTATGAAATCTAGTGCAAATGAATCCTATGGAAAAATTTCTATGGTTTACAATCCTACGAATCAAACAACCAAGATAGGAAAAAATCCTAAGGATTAGAATCCTCCAAAATTCCTTTGAGAATCCTTTGAATCAAAGAAGCCGTTAATCTATTTTATGATTCATGGAATTGTGCATTGTAAAGCATAAAGTAAAAACAAATAATGGTAATTCAACTAGGAAAAAAGTTTGGGCAGTTATGATACGGAAGATTCTAGAACAAAGGAGAAGCACTTGTGTTTTGAGGTTTGTGCATTATGCTTAAGTTCCACCATGGAGTCTGCTAGATTGTACATGTGGCAAAATCCGGTGGGGGGCTAGAAGATGGTGCGAGGGGCCAAGTGGAGGGAGACTATGAAGGAGTGCACAAGTGCGAGATCGATATTTGAAGAGAGGGGGCGAGAACGTGCACTGTTGCGCGCAGTGGCGGAGCCATGAAAAATAAATGAGCTAGGGGGCCAAGCATTGCTAATCCTTTATGAGGAGGGCCAATTCATCAACTTAAAACATTTTACCAGCAATTGTCTAATGATCACATTCATATTTGCCTCGATATATGGTGATGTTAGGGGGGGCAGGGCCCTTGCTGCCCCTGTCTTCGCCACTGTGCACGCGTCTGAGAGATGAAGCGGAAGGCATGGATGATGAGAGGGGGACGTTGGATATATAATTAATGTGGGTGTATTAGCTATGTAATCCAATATAGAGAGGTATAGATTGATTGATGTGGATGTGGGAAAGAGGGTGAGACCTCACTAGATATATAGATTGATCGGTTTGTGTGGAAAACTGTGAAAGACCTAGCTATATACACACACACATAGAGGAACATCGATCGTTGCGCATGCACGAGAGATAAAGAATGCACGATATGATGGAGAGGGGGAGGTGTGTGTGTGTGCATGCATGGGAGACCGACCTGAAGAAAAAGATTGCATGTGTGCGATGGATAATGCCGACTGGTACTGTGTGTGCATACATGCACAAGAGAAAGTTAGTGGTACAATTATAAAGAGAAGATGACTGTGTGAGTGTAAAAGACTAGGTGAGGTCATAATCAATGTAAAGTAGAAATCAAATATTTGAATAAGAGATCATGATGTTTGAAACCCATGCATGCATGAATATAACTGAGATATGCATGGTGTGGTTTGGAAATGAGCATGTTGTACTGTATACACATTGAACAAGGTCAGACTGATTTGTATTTGAGATATCGATGGCAGACATCGTTTGGCCACTTTGCATCCGTGCATGGACACACTATTCTAATTGGAGATGATGGGTGGCTTTCCCATCACATATCTATATATATACCCCTATATATATATATGTTTTTTATATTTTATATTTTTTTATATAGTGTGCGGATAACTTTAACTTTGAAAGATGGTCGTTGGATGAGGCCAATCCGATCGTGCAGATATGGCAAATTTGAGCACAACTGGCTGTTGGATATCATCTAGATTCCACCAGATTTTGCCACATGTACAATCTAGAAGACTCCATGGTTGAACTTAAGCATAATGCACAAACCTCAAAACACAAGCACTTCTTCTTTGTTCTAGAATCTTCCATATCAGAATTGCCCAAATGTTTTTCTACATGATTTGCCATTATTTGTTTTTACTTTATGCCTTACAACGCACAATTTCATGAATCTAAAAATAGATTAGCTTTCTTATAAAAACTAGATGATTTTGAATGAAATGAACTATAAGAATTAAACGAACATCTACATCATGCATATATGACTCAAAGCGTACATTCTATAATATGGTATTTATTTATAATTTGGTTGCCAAATCTCATGCGTGCAATGCACGTGTACTTTACTAGTCTAAATGGTGTTTGTGTGTGTGTTGTGCTTGTTAAACACATTGTACGTAGTATATCATACATGGTTTAGATTCCGAACATCTAGCTAGAGCATACATGTACTATGATTCGAATTCAACATAAAATGCATACATATATTTGAATTTGAGATCGTATGTACATGTAGTTCGTATTCATATAGGAATTTACTTCTCCTATATTCATGTCATGTGTTGTGAAGATAATATTTAGATCGTTGTATAACTAACGTACAATCCCATTCAAACAGGGAAAATGTACTCAAATTTAGTCCATATGCTAGACAACACACATTGTTTTTTTATTGTTGAGGGAAGTGCAAATTGTTTTGGTACTGTACACGTTATGTTTGTTGTCCTGATTTTTTTAGTTTTTTTGTTCTATTTGAATGCATTTCTAGTAATATAGTAAAACGGGACATAGCTCTCTCTAGTGACGAGGTGCGAATTGTATTTTTTGGGCACACGTTAAGCAAGTTCTCTCGAAACTTCAAGCCGCGCCTTGTTGTGCCGAAATTTCAAGCTAGAGTCTCTGTCTATCGTGCTGCGAAACTCCCGCCTCTTCAACCCGCGCCTTGTTACCCCGAAATATTTAAGATATATCTTTGTCTCATTGTGCTCCGACAACTCCCTCCATCTCAACCCGCGCCTTGCTATTCCAAAACTACAACGCGCGCGAAAACTCCCACCTCCTGTGAAATCCCGACACGCAAAATGCCCGTGATGCCCCTGAACCGAAAGAACGCCTAGGTCAAATCGGTGGGGGTACTTTCGTAACTTACCCCACATTTCGGACAAGCGCGTCCCTAAGCCATAGTTCCCAAGTCCCATCCAATCCTCCCACCCATTCGTACACTGAGGCCGCGAAAACCCACGAAGCCCCACACCCTCCTCCGTCCGCCACCCAGCCGGAGCCTCTTCCCCGGCGTCGTCCTCCACAGCAATACCTCGATGTCCCTCATCCACCGTACCAGATGAGGATCCGTCGTCGATCTCGTCATCCCGCCGGTTCAGCCACCCCGTCCTCCACCTCCAAGGAGCTGCCCCGACGTTCCCCTCATCTTTCGCACCACCTCCATTCCCACACTGCTGTCTTCACCTGCACTACTAGAAGAGCATCATCATCACCGTTTCCTCAGATGAAGCTGAGGCCTAATCGGTGCCACCAAAGAGGTTGTACACTAATCGCCGCATTTTCTTCTTCATTCGATCTCACGGTGCTGCCGGCGCTCGGTCCCGAGCTGACACGGCGCGGCTCCATCCACGGCGGCGTCGCCGGCAACTTCCTCCATGGCGTCGCTCCCTCGGCGGCGACGCCCACATCAGTAGGAGCTGATGCTGCTTTAGCTCTTGCTCGCGCTGCTGCTCTGCTCTTGCTCTCGGTCCCCTACTTGGTCTGCTCTTGCTATTGCTCTTGCTCTTGCTCGCGTTGCTGCTCTCTCTCTTGCTCTTGCTTGCGATGCTGCTCCGATTTAGCTACACTTCAGTCAACTGAATCGACTTTTGGGTCAGTCGATTTTCAGCGGGTGGGGGGGCGGGGGCTCGCCGGTGTTAAGGAAGAACCTGCCGCAACGGGGAGGAGGGCTCGCCGGAGAGGTACCCCACTATCTATCTTAGGGTTCAGGGTGGGAGCGGTGGTCGCCGGCGGTGGTGGGCAATGGCGTGGGGATCGCCAGAGAAAAAGCTCGGCACGGGGGGGGGCCTAGAGGGGTGGCCAGGGCGGCGGCGGACCGGCGGTGGGGAGTGGTTTCAGGGCAGGCGGGGCAGCGTACCGCCGGCCGCGAGCGGCGAGGGCGGCTGTTCGGCCGGTGGTGGCTGGCGGCTCAGGGGGTGGAGGTTGAAGATGAACTACAGGCCCTTGATTTCGTATCCAACAGCTGGAAAATTGACTGACCAGAGATAAAAAAAAGTCAGTCGACTAATGTGTAGCCTCACCTTGCTCCGATGATGCTACACGACCAGCTGCCCCGGCTCTCGCACGCGATGCTGCTGCTGCTACTGCTTTTCTGCTACTAGTGCATTCAGCTTCGACAGTGCATTTCAGTTTCGATAGCAAAATTCAGTTTCGACAGTTAAGTTCAGTTTTGACAGTAAAATTTAGTTTCAACAGTTAAGTTCAGAGATGAGCGGCTAATGTATTTTACATCTAGCAGTTTGTGGTTATGTATTTTATGTCATCTATTGGAGATGCTATTAGAATTCCACTCAGGTTAACGTTGTCTCTCTTGTCCTGCTTCAGCCTCGGCATCGTACAACTCACCGGAGCTGGTCCAACGATGAAACCCTCCATCACAGCGGAGCAGTACCCCGGGCTCCATCTCTAGACACCTAAGATCTTCTTCCGTTCCTCCGAGAGCCAAGTCAGTCGGAGCATCCTCATCGACCAACCCAATCATCCTAAGATCGTCATGGCTTCGCCAAAGAGGTTGTACACTTGTTGCATCTCTTTTTTTACTCTACATGTTATATATATTGTCCACTAAGCACACATAGTAACGTGAAATACGATTATTTTATCCTACTATATGACAAGCAGTGAGGTACCAGGCAACTTAGCTATCCGTGATGGACTCTCTTGAACGCCATCATTATTTATCTCTGCGCGTTTGAGTGTGGATTTGTCGATGGGCCTAGGAGTTGAGCTAGTAGGGTCCAAAGTAATAGAAGTAGCACAAAAACATTTTTTGGTGTAGGCTTTTCCTTGCTCAAGTCTGCCTACTAGAATCGCCAGTGCTTGAAAGGAAAAGTGAAGGAAAAACATAAGAATTGGAAAGTTTCCTATGGTACTACTATTCATGAATTTGGTTCAAAGGAATGGAGCAAAGGAAAACTGTAGGATTTGTTCCTTTAGTGTCTCCTTGAAAGAAAAACCGTAGGAATTTTAATTTCCACTTGTCCTCCTTTTCAAATTCCTATTCATGAAGCACAAGACTAAGAGATAGTAGCATAATAGCATTATAACCGTACATTTTCTTGTGGTTTGACTTAATCTCACCATGATTCTTTGCATCCTGTGATCTTCCAATTCTTGTGAATCAAACACCTAGATTGGCATAAATCATGTGTTTTTAAATTCTCTGTTTTGCACGTGCATTCCTATCCTATTCCTGTCTATTTCATATCCCTGCATTGTTAGAATCCTCAAATTCAAACAAGCCCTTAGACAATTACTTCTGTTACAGATATGTGTCAAAGAAAACCTTGTGTGGTTTTTCCTGCTCCTGTTGCGCTGTGTTCCACCCCAGCTCAGCTGCTCCAACGACGGAACGGTTCACCACAGCAAGGATCCGCTCTCCAGACTGTCTTTCGCCACCTCAAATCTTCTTCCCCGCCGCCGGCAGCCACGACAACTGCATTACCATCATCAACTGAGCAGATGACCTTGAGGACTACACGGGTCCGCAAGAGAGGTCACACTCTTCCGTGTCTGCTTACGTTATGCATCGCTTAATATGATGACATGCTACTTTATCGTCGTGTTCACCTATTAGACTCCGAGTCAGGTCCAAACTAATGCTGAAACTTGAGTTTTTAAATGGTTTTGGGGTACATATTGGGGCAGCAATCAGTACTATCTGTCTACTATCTGGTTAATCTTGGGTGTCTACTATGAGTTTCATGTTGGGTGCAAACAAACATTAAAGGAGCCATTATCTGTATTTTTTAACTAAAGCTATTATCTGCCTGCTATCATTGGTTTTGGGTCTATCCACAGTTTGCTACCATCACTCTGGATTTGTGCATGCACTCCTTACATAATCTCACTATGTTTTATTCCTATGCATGTCAGTTATTGTACACAATGGAACAGAACATGTAGAGCAAAAGAGACGAGCCTTGCGTGGCAATAAAATTTCATGCAGACATCGCTCCATGGTGGGCGCAAAGGCAGCCCCCCCTCCACCCATTTTGGATCGTAATCAAGACGAAGATAACTGTTCTGAGGGGGCTTCTGAAGGAGAAGACCACTCTTATTTACCCCCTGAGGTCTTCGCTCTAACTTCGCATGCTGATGTTGGTAATATCATGCATATGGTGCCTTGCATTGCTTACTGTATACATCAAATATGTCATCTGCTTAGTTTAGACATGCTTTGTGTCAATGCCATCTGTTTAGTTTCTTTATCGTATATGTGAATCATGCAATGCCATCTTGTTTAGCCAGGCATCATATTTGTGAATTTTGCAATGCCACCCTGGTGCTCAATCAGGAGGCCATGGACAAGGTCCGCCCTGCACTCGGCACCAGCTTCAACGAATGGGGAGGGACAGTGACCTGGCCTGCGTCCCGAGCTTTTGTTGATAGAACAGCCACCGAGGTCCAATTCTTCATCGACGCCCTGTGGGCCGGCCTGGTTCCCCCCTTCCCCGCCTTCTTCAACGGCGTGCTTTCCCATTACCAGGTCCATATGCTGCACCTAGATCCCCAATCCGTCGCCCTTCTTGTCGTCTTTGCCTTTGTCTGTGAGGCCATGGTGGGCATTGCCCCTTCGTGGCCCTCCTGCGCCATTTCTTCTCGCTGCACCTTACCGACCCCCTGCAGTGCTCGGGGTGCCTGAGCTTCCAAGCCGTGGCAGCGACGGCCGGCTCGGGGATTGCTTTGAACTCCCGCCGTCTATGAGCGGGTTCCGGATGTGCTGGGTGTATGTGGATGTCGGAGTGCTCAGCCCCTTGCTCTTGCCTCCGTTGGCGCCCGCCGTCCCCAGCTCCGGCTGGGGCCATGAGAAGCTTGCGAGCCCCCGCCTCGCCTTCGTCTGGCTCCGGTTTAAGAGACTGGAAGATCTTGGCTTGACTACACCCATGGTGATGAAGGAGTTCCTCCGACTCCGCGTCGCCCCACTCCAGCGCCATTCTCAGCCGATGTGGGCCCTGTCCGTCGGCCAGGATCGCATGAGGCTTCAGGAGTCAGGGCTTCCGCTCGAGGCACAAAGAACGGTGCTCGGGGTCCTGACGGGCGACCCCTCGCCAGCCGACATGCCACCGAAGGGCTGTCTCTTGTACTACTGCTCAAACAGGGTGGAGTTCGCGAGGCAGATGCCCCCCTTCGATGAATGGGGGCTGTGTCCAGTCGGCCATGAGGGGCCCCGTGAGAACCCTGTCTTCGTGGTCCCCCTCCTCGCCGTCGGCGCCAAACTTACCCCAAGAGTGGATGTAGGGGGGCAAGCACCGCTGGAGGCCGGAGGCGCGGGTGCTGAAGCGTCGACGTCGCTCGAGGCTCCTGAGGTGTCATCCCCGGGAGCCCACGACTCTTGCCCTGGGGTGACAGCTGAGGGGGCGACACAATCCGCTGCTCCTGAGGCCGAAGCCCCCGAGGCCTCAGCAGGCAGTCGTGAGGCGGAGCCCGAGGGCTCTCCTCAGCTCTGTACTCCCGAGGTCACCTCCTCGGGAGTCTCACCAGCCGCGCCCTGTGCTGGGTGCCGTATCCAGCGCTTTGGCCGGCTCCGTTTGGACTTCGATGTGCTCCGTAAGATGAAAGGGTCCCCAAGCTACAGCAGTAATGCCTTCCGGCCGTTGAAGCAGAGGAAGTATATCGCCATAGACGAGTGAGTACCTTATTTTTGTAATTTCTCGAGTGCTGCTCCCCTCCTGACAGTGGCTCCTCAGGGTCCCTCTTGCTAAGGCTGCAAAGTCTCCCGAGAAGCAACCTCTTCCTGCCTCGAGTCCTCCGCTGGCCTTGAGCGTCTCGAGCTAGCTTGCCGTCCCCGGCGCGAGGCCATCCGGGGAGGCAACCTCGCTGGCCTGGCGCCTTGGGCCCACGCCTTCGCCGTCTCTCCTTCGCGGCCTCACCCGGGGTGCGGCAAGCATGCCAAGGGCCCCTCCTCTGGTCGTGGACGGCGGCTGGATGGCTTCGATTCTAGCTTATTCGAGCAACGAGCCTCCGGCTGCCCGGGCCCCGGCCGAAGCCTGGTCGACGACTCGGGAGGCGCCAACCCCCAGCCCCATGCTGGAAGGGGGTGAGCCGCTTCGGATCCCGCCAGTAACCCCTGTCGTGGAGGACGGACCTGGTCGCGCGCTTAAGGCTGCGCTCAAGCGGAGTGTCGTCCGCCACGAGCTTTTTAACGAGACAATGAGCATGATGAGTCAGCTCGGCGGAGAACTTGTGGATGTAGACGCGCGCCTTGAGGCCGAGGGTCTTCGGCTGGTGGAGGAGTGGCATCAACTGAAGGTGGCCATCAACTTCGGGCGCCCTTCAGCGTGAGCATGCAAATGCGGAGGCCGAGGCGTCCCTGGCAACCTCACGCGAGGCCAGCGCCCGAGCCTTGGAGGAAGCCAGGGAGGTCGACCGTCACCGTGCGATCGCCGAGGAACGCAAGCGGGAGCTCCAGGCCCTGAACGCCTCCTTGGAGCAGCAGGTGGAGGTGCGCAGGGCCGCCTTGGCGTCGATGAAGGGTGCACCGGCCGACGAGGAGGAGATCTTGAGGCGTGAGGAAGCACTGTTACTGGAGGCCATAGAGCACAGCCTCGAGCTCGAGCGATTGGAGATGAGGGAGCGTCAGGTCGCTCAAGCGGAGGACGTTGTCGGTGCGCGCGAGGCCAGGGCACAGGAGGAGGTCGACCGCTGGGTGGCCGAGGCTCACGCGGGTCTTGCTGGCAGGTACGACCTGAAGCTGAAGCTCGTGGAAGCCGAAGCTGTGGGTAGGACTGCTGCCCTCATGTCAGGGCTGGCTGAGGCGGAACAGCGCGAGAAAGCCGCCGCAGCCGCCCTGGTCTCAGCACAGGCAGAGCTGGCCTCTGCCCGTGCCGAGCTGCTTTCTCTTTAACAGTGGGTCACCAGCGCCGAGTCCTTCGCGCAGCAAAGCAGGGAGGCAGCGCTTCGGCGGCAGATGCTGGAGCGCGTGCACGCCCCCATACTTCAAGGCCTCAGCATCAGAGCCAATGCGGTGCTGGGCACCATCTGCGACGAACATGCCCCTCGCCCACACGAGAATGATTATGCCAGTCGCCTCCGCTTCTTTACCGACGTGGTGACACATCTGGAGAATCAAACCGAGAGGGCTCACGAGCTTGTTGAAGAGAGGAGTCGTGGCCTGCTCGAGCGCACGTTCTCCCGCGTCTTCAGCCACCTCCAGAACACCTAACCCAACTTCGATTTTGACGCCGCCATTGCCCCTGTGCCCGAGGCCATCCGGGGTGACCTGGCGCGCTGGGTGGAAGACAATGTGGTTGCTCTAGTCAGGGCCTTCACCTCCAAGGACGACGCGGTGGTGGTCGCGGCGGATGAAGGTGACGTGGTCGACGATGGTGAGGGCGACACCGGCAATGGTGACGATGATGCCAGCGAAGCGTCCGAGGGCGGCCCCGAGGACGCGGTGAGCGACATGTCTGATTGAGCCCGTGCTTCCTCGTCGTTGACCCTGCATGCGAAAGCTCGGGCACGGTCGTGGAAGTTGTAAGAGCATTTTGGGAGGGGGAGCCCCTCATGTAAACAGATTACTGCCTCTATTCCTTAGGCCAAGCTGGATATGTGTTTTCATGAGCCCGCGAGTCCTGCCGCGGGTTTGCTGCTGTAATTTACCTTAGTCAGGACAGGTTCTGAACCGGCTCATGAGGTCGTGAGTTTCTAGGGGCCTACCGATCCGTCCAAGAGGGCCTCGCAAGAAGCAAGCGCCAGCCATGGCAGGACGTGTGTGCAGCGTGCGTGCGCTGTGCCCAGCCCCCACTCGTGAGGGGCTCACGAGGGGGAGGCAGCAGGTGCAAACTCCGAATCAAGGCAAGGAACCAGATCGCAAGAAATTGCATGAACGAGAAAAGACACCCCCGCGCATACGAATGAAAATTCAACTTCAAACTTAAATCCAAAGCCAGAAAATAGGGCTACAAAAAAGTGGTTAAAAGCAAATGGACGCGTCCGGCGCCTAGTCTAGTCTTCCGGTCTTCCACCAGCGCAGAGCGTAGTGCCTCCACTAGGACGTGGGCGGGAGCCCCCGAGGCCCGAGGGCGGCTCTCCGGAGACTCCGGGGCATGTACAGCCCCACTCATTATTATGTGAGTGTCACGAGCAGAGACCTTCACAGGCGCGAGCCTTACTTCATATCGCCAACGAGGACCCCGCCTTGCGCCACCCTCGACCACCGTTGGGGCGTTCGGAAACCAGGACGATGCCACGGGGCAAAGGGGATGCCAGTGGCGCCCTTGGCGACCACGGGTCCTCTGCCGGGGGAAGTCTCACCAGCACCTCCCCGGCAGAGGGCCTACTTCCGGGTGACGCCCTGCTCCGCATGATGCGGGCAAGGGCCTTGCTCCCGGCTCCTTCCCTGCGGCCCCCAGTGCGCTCCTCCTGGCGGAAGGGGGGCCGCCATCCGCCGCTGTGACCTGATCCATCTGCGACCCATGGTTAGCATAAGCTTGCTCATGAGAGATTAGTGCTACCCTGTAGCTGTTGTCGGCATGGTCGGTGAGGCTCCCGGGCGGCTCCTGGAAGGCCTCAGCTTCTAGCGCCTCCTCCTCCCAGCCTGGCTCGAGGAACGAGCCAGGGTCGTCTTCCAGCGTGTACTCCTGGTCCATCATGCGGGGCACGTAGGCCTCTGCTACCTCTTGAGCACTGCGTTGGTTTTCCCTTGAAGAGGAAAGGGTGATCAGCAAAGTAGCGTAAGTATTTCCCTCAATTTTTGAGAACCAAGGTATCAATCCAGTAGGAGGCCACGCACGAGTCGCTCGCACCTACACAAACAAATAAATCCTCGCAACCAACGCGATAAGGGGTTGTCAATCCCTACACGGTCACTTATGAGAGTGAGATCTGATAGATATGATAGGATAATATTTTTGGTATTTTTATGATAAAGATGCAAAGTAAAGTAAACAAAATAAAAACGGCGTCAGAAATAGCTTGTTGTCGGGAGATTAAATATGATGGAAAATAGACCCGGGGGCCATAGGTTTCACTAGTGGCTTCTCTCAAGAGCATAAGTATTTACGGTGGGTGAACAAATTACTATTAAGCAATTGACAGAATTGAGCATAGTTATGAGAATATCTAGGTATGATCATGTATATAGGCATCACGTCCGAGACAAGTAGACCGACTCCTGCCTGCATCTACTACTATTACTCCACACATCGACCGCTATCCAGCATGCATCTAGAGTATTAAGTTCATAAGAACAGAGTAACGCTTTAAGCAAGATGACATGATGTAGAGGGATAAACTCATGCAATATGATATAAACCCCATCTTATTATCCTCGATGGCAACAATACAATACGTGCCTTGCTGCCCCTACTGTCACTGGGAAAGGACACCGCAAGATTGAACCCAATGCCAGGACCCCGATTCCAAGTCACATCGATCTAGCCGGTAACACCTCATATCACTTTGCGGCCTCACGCACGGTATTCCCACGGGTGTCGCCTTACCATGGCCCGGGACCGTTTGCGCCTTTTGGCTCACGTATATGATAGTGTCGCTAGCATCCATATGTCAGAGAACCTGGGCCGACATGACTAGTCGTGAACCCAAAGTGGCACTAACTTACGGGGACATGCATACATGAATCAACCTCGAGCATGTCGGTCAGCAGCGTGTGAATCCGGGCTGTAGCACTGGGCTAACAGGACTCCGGGAACCCGGGCTGTAGCAGGCTAGGCAGGACTCCGGATGTCACCGTGTGACATTTCCTCGAAGGGACAGACAAAGGAACGAAGTGAATCACATGCCGGCCAGTCAAGTGTTCCGGAGCAGTAGTGCTGGGCTACCAGGACTCCGGTGAACCGAGGTGTAGCGGACTACTATGGCTCATGGAAGACAAGACTACATTTCCCCATAAGAGAGGCTACCAAGGATAAACAACTAGGTTGTCGGATCCCACACATACCAAGCATTTCAATCATACACACAATATGCTCGATATGCGCAAATACAACATGGCATCACAACATGACTCTACAACTCAAGTATTTATTCATTAGGCTCCAAAGAGCCAGATATTACAAACATGGGTCTGATGACCCAGCATTCAAGTCATACAAGCAACAAGCACAAGCGGAAGCTTAACTAGTCTGAGTACAGACAACTACAAATGAAAAAGGCTGAGAAGCCTAACTATCTATAAGACCCTGCCGAGGGCACAAGATCGTAGCTGAGGTAACAAGCTAAACGTCGAAGTCCACGCGGAACAACTAGCGAGACTGACGTCTCTCTGCAAAAACATAAAATAGGCAAACATGAGTACAAATGTACCCAGCAAGACTTACATCAGATCTATCTACATATGCATCGGTATCAACAAAGGGGGTGGTGGAGTTTGACTGCAGCAAGCCAGCTTTGACTCGGTGGCTATCCTGAAATATGACTGCAAGTAACTCTTTTGAGGTGGCGCACACGAGTCCACATATTCACCATATCAATACACCACTATGGATCCGCTCCCATCTTCCTACGAGAACGCCATCCATAGCACTCATGCTTATCTTGCGCATTTTAGAGTATCCACTTTCACTTGTCTATGAACTGTACAGGCAACCCAGAAGTCCTTTTCCGCGGACACGACTATTCGAATAGATGATGTTAACCCTGCAGGGGTGTACTTCTTCACACACGCTCTCGCCACTTACCACCATGTACACGTCGTGTATCTCCGCAACCTTCAAGCGGAAGCCTGGCGAGGGAGTCGGCCACGACCTGACTAACCACACAAGTCTCTACTCCAGGTTTATCGCCTATTCGGGTTCCATCCACAAGGTGATCCGGCCGGGGTGTCGCTCACGGCCCCAACCGATGAGAGCAGGGTTCCCGAGGCACCAAACGGCCGCCCCGATACACTGTGCCTCGTGTCTCTACCGCAACATAGCCCACCCCTAGGGCCAGCGCTACGCACGGCCCCCAACACATATCCTACAAACACCGGAAACTAGTTGCAACTCCTGGACAGAGATCTCGGCGATTAATAAGTCGAAAGGGCACTTAAGCATTCCAATGTGTGGTACTAGATGTTCATGGATCACAAACACAGAACTCAGTTCCTGAGGACGGCTGCAATGAGACAACCCACCTTGTACTCCTACATGGCCTCTCACCGCTACCTTTACCAAATCGTGTTCACACACTTAGCTCTCAACAGTAGGACATGTTCACCACATTCCAATTCATTCCCGATGGATCAGACCTGACACAACTCTAAGCAATAGCAGGCACGACAAACAAGCATGAATGAGTAGGCACATCAGGGCTCTAACAACTCCTACTCATGCTAGTGGGTTTCATCTATTTACTGTGGCAATGACAGGTCATGCAGAGGATAAGGGGTTCAACTACCACAACAAGTAACAGATGAATCATTGTTGTCCTAATGCAGTAAAACAGAGCAGGAGCGAGAGAGTGGGATTCTATCGGAATGAACAAGGGGGTTTTGCTTGCCTCGCAGTTTTGAAGATAGCATTGAGTCTTCATCAGTGTCAACGATCACAACATCGGAACAACGTCTACCGAGGGGGAGCAACACCGGCAAACAGAGAAGAAACACGATCAAGGTAATGCACAATATGATGCATGATCATGACATGGCAATATGTTGTGGTTTGAGCTAATGCAACTAGCAGCCAGATTAAATAAAGTTGGTTTCAACCAAGGGTTCAAATTCAAACTCCATGCAAGGCATTTCAAATGCCATTTAATCAAATTGTCATATACAGCAACTTTAGGTTGGTCCAACATGCATGACAAAGCCATAAACAGATTCCTCATATCTTTCTGATCATTTTTCATATATAATTTATTTCTTTTGGAGTTAGGTTGAATTTCTATTATTTTTAGAAGTTTTAACTATTTTCTGGAATTTCTTGGTTATTTTAGAATTAAACTAATTCCAGAAAAGAGCTTACCGCGCCAACATGACATCATGCTGATGTCAACAGGTCAACGGGCGGCCCAGGTCAAACTGACCAGTGGGTCCCGCGTGTAAGTGACTAACCTAACTAACTGGGTTAGTTAGCGTTTTAACTTAAGCTAATCCCCGGTTAATTAGGCGGGTTGGACCCGCATGTCAGTGAGCCAGGGGAGGTCAAACCCGGTCGGTTTGGGTCAAACCCACTGGCGGTTAGCCGCCAGTGACCAAAGGCCAGGGCGGAGGGCGGAGGGAATCGTCGTCCGGCGTCGGATCGACACGCGGAAAGGTGCGTTCGAAGGCTGGGAGTGTGTCGCGTCCAGTGGTGCAGGCGGTTGGGCACGGGAAGGCCGGGAATGACGGCGACGATGACAACCGCGGCAGCCGGGGTACGGGTCGCGGGGACGGCAGCTAGCGGACGGGAACGGAGGGGGCAAGCATATAGGGAGGAGCAGAAGCTAATAGCGCTTCGAACGGAGCCAGCGGCAAGGGCGGGGACGCACTGGAGCCCGCGAACCCACGGCGGCGAGCAGTGGGCAGAGGCGATGAAGGAGAGCCCGATGGCGTCGCCTAAGGGCGTCCGAGGTCTTGATCTTTGACCTGGTGAAGTAGTGCTCAGCGGCGGAGCTTTGGAACACGCTGCAGCGGTGGTTCATCGACGGTGGCTACGCGTATGGCTGCGGCGTGCTCTCGGTGGTGATCGGGTTGCGCGTGGAGCATGGCTAGAGAGGCAGCAAAGAGATGGGGGTGAGGGGGAAGGTGATGGGCGTCTCTGTGGCGCGGTTCGAAGGCCCAGGAGGCTGCCACGGCGAAGCAGGAGGTGGAGGACTCTGCGTGCGCGCGTGCGACTTCGCCTCTGCCTACTGGCAGAGGTGGAAGATGACCACGGCGCCCTTGGTGGGCTAGGCCAGCAACGGTGTTGGGCTGCTATAGGTGCAGGTAAGCTGGGCCAGGTTAGTTCCTTCTTTTCCACATTTCTGTTTTTGTTTTCTAATACTTCATTTCTGTTTTGATTTGATTCGCAGACCAAATCATTTTAGTAGCTTCTGAAAATATTTATGTGGCTTGATAAAATATATTCAAATCCACTCACAGGTTTTCAGGATTATTGGATTCATATTTTATATATAGCAAATATAAATCCATTGCAAATAGTTATTGCATTAACTCCATATGCCCAAAATAAATATTTATGAGCTCCTAAAAATATTGGTTTGGATTTTTTTCTCTAGCCAATATTTTCAGAGAGAAATATGAACATTTTCTTGGACCTAGTTGAAGGAATTTTATCTTGGTCATTTTCAGAAATGATTTCTGAGGCTTTCACATGTCCCCATTTCAAATTCATTGAAATTTAAACATGATGCACACATGACTAGCTAGTCTAGGTCATACGAAAACTAGGGATGTGACAACTCACCCCCACTAAAACAAGAATCTCGTCCCGAGATTCAAAAAGTGAAGTAAGAAGATAGAGGGGTCACAAAACTATCACAGTCTTCTCGATCCAACTGCCCTTCTCAAAGATACCGATACATTGCATCACATTGATCTTGACGTCTTTGTTTTCGAGATCTTCATTCAACACGATGACGACGGAAGGAAACTCTACAGGATTGATCTTCTCGAAGATTGACCTATTCAAGATCAACTCGCGGAATGAGACGTTGAGCATCTCTTGAGCTGAGAGGCAAAACACACCTTAAAAAGGACGGAAGAAACAATTGACGAGGGTTTCAAAGTAGCAAGGAAAAATTGCCATGATTCCATAACGGGGCACCTTAGGGAAGGTGACTCGTAGAATTATTCCCTTAAGTGGCAAAAGAATTACTTTTGATTCGGAGATCATTGAAACTCCTTATACCAGCCTAAGGCAATCACAACAATCGTTTGGCGGAATACGAAGGGATGGCGTACCCGGACTAGAATGGATGATGTGAACTACCTTGTTGAAGGCAACACAATGGATGATTTTTCTTATCATCGGAAATGGATGGGACCCACGGTAGGACCACTGTTGGAGATGATTTTGACCAGAGATTACTGAGAAGGGTAGTCCATGATTGAATGGCACAATGGCGGTGCAATCTAGGAACAAAATGCTAATGCTGGGAATGATTCTGGTAACTAGGAAATAACTCAACAATCGAGAGTAATTCCATCGTTTGAATGGTTATAGCATAATCGAGGAATACTAATAGCACAAGGACCCCTAAGGAACAACTCCTAGAATAAGTCGCACAAGATCCTCATGGAGAAGGCGGATAAAATGCCCAATTAAGATACTATAATGATAGATCTTCCGGCTAGGTGTGACGGCCAGAACATCAACCTTGTCGGGACCTACATCATAGATCTTGGAGAAGTTCCAACCATCCTATATGCCTGAGATTCAGATCTGGTTGGTAACCGGATATTCCAGACTCATCATGTCTAGGAAGAAAATGGAAGTTTGCAACAGAAATCAACGAGATAATGTTGCAAGATTTTCGGGAAATGAACTACGATAGTAAGCTCCAAAACATAAGCCGGTTCTGCTACATACGTGTGAACACATTGTCCGAGACAAATATGACCACGTAGTAGTCTTACAATAAAACGCTATCGAGTTCCGGAGGGGAACCATTAACGAGGGTAGCGAAGTCCTAACATAAGTCATGATTCTTATGAAGGAACTTCTTCTCCTTGAACAAATCAATCAGTGGCTTGGTGTGCTAGGGAATACGAATGGAGTGGAGGTAATTAATCTACCAAACCATAGAATACATCGCACATATGCATGACTGATTTGGGAAGACTCCAGGGGAAACAAAACAAACCTTTCTCAAATTCATGGGGCAACTTACACCTAATGCACGTGAACTTGGAGAAAGTCACTTCTTTCACCCAAACATATACCTCATGAACGGAGCATGAAGGAAATGCTTACAAAAATTTCTAACACTAGCTCAATGTTCAACATGAATCATGGAGGAGATAAGATGCTGCTGATGGGCTCAACAGCAACTCATCAGAATTTCCATATCACTGGACTTCCACCATTATGTGAACAATGTGATAGTATTAGTCACACCAAAAGATGTAATGGTGTATGCTCGAGGAATCAACCACGAGTAAGACAACATTACAAATATCGTTGGTTCTAACTTGATTTGACGATGGCCCACATTCAAATCAAGGTTTGGGCAAGACGATAGGTTCAACAACTGACCATGAGGAGCAATCGATGAAGAAATTATCCTTTTACAATGAACACACAAACACAAGATATCCCTTTGGAAGTGAACTAAGTTAGACAAGCTTTTATCTTCCAACTCTCCAAGTTGTTGTTTAGCTTAACCAACTAGCTCAGGGATATCCAACACAGATTCTTGGAGAAGGGGTGGTTTATGAGAAAACCAACCTGATCACGAACTCAACATAGCGGTCAAGTGACAACCTGGTAATACTTCCGAGAAGATATTCGAAAAATCACGAACCACCGATATGTTACTAAGCTCGAGAACAACCTTGCTTTTCAGGGCAAGATGATATGATTAAAAAAAGTGAGGGATTGACACAATCCTAACTCATTAATCGAAGAGTGCACCAGAAATAAGGACTAGGTAGCACGCTCAATCTTAGGATGATGATTTAATAACCAACGCACTAAGAATGGGAATATTGTCTATTAACTACCAAGCAACGGAGTTGCTAGGAGTATTGATTTCACACATCATGACTCACTTGTCGGCATTCCGGTTACAATAACATGGGAACCGAGGAATGAACAATGATAGCAAGAAGTATCACTGTGTCAAAATTCATAAGAGATGGTGCAATTCCTATGATATTCTTGACATAAATAGGGTAATGCTCCAAGGTAGAACAGAACAAAAGCTGGTTTGGCATTTGATCTGCGGAATACAACTACTTTGACCAAATCCTAGAAATGGATAAGGTACTGGAGTTTGTTTCTCCTAGTCATTCTGGAATAGAATGGCTTGACAGACCAGAAGAATAATAGGCATCGATAACACGAATGCACAACTAGTCCTGACTATCAATTGATAGATGAGGGTTAGAATTCAATTGAAGAGGGGCAACTCAAAGGAACATATAACTTTCTGAATTGTGGATGCATAGATTAGTATGTTGAGCAAAGCTCAACATTTCTTCCGGATAACCCATGCAGAAAGGTAGAACTGGCAAATTCACAGTGCAGAATGGAGAACTCATCAAGAGCACTCTTATTGTGATGTTTTTGGTTCAACAAGGAACTTCTACCATAAGTAGTTCATGGTATTGGAAGAAAGATTTACCACGGACCTTGAGGACTATCGCAAAGGTTACTAATATCCTAAAGGTACGAGCAACGCTATCAACATGAATTAAGTAGGGTGAATTTTGGGCTCAAAAACCCAGGAGTAGAATACCTACTAACTAAATGGCATCACGGGATGCTTTCAAGAATGGCGGCCAGAATCATCACACTGGGAACACAAAACATGGCTAGATTACTAGGTGGTTCTCTAAGACACCTAGGGTCATAATAGTAGCTCCAACATATATACCGAGGCAATAGAGTACCTCAACGCACCGGTTAGTGTGCTTATTCTGACCAAAAAGGACATCGGGAACGGAAAGAAAGGATTTGCAAATGCATCAGACTATTTAGAGACCTGGGATGACTCGGACAGCATAACGGCTGTAAATGCTCAAAAATATTTGACACATCCTGCAAATAGTGGCGTAACCACTTAACATCACAACAACAAGGTTCTGAGGCCAGCTATGAACATACGGAAGTAGTAGAAACTAAACTGAGACTTGAATCCATCAATCCTATAAGTCTATGGATTAGTAACACGTGATCCTGATAGAAGATGAGAAAGCCTAGTGCTTAATCCCCACAGAAAAGAACAGGGTGACTCAGATCAGAAGGGCATAGGGTAAAGGAGTAAAAAGAGCCTTACGTTCCCTTCTCAATCAATTCCCTTATATAACTAAAGCATTTCTAGACACAACTTCGACCAGTTTGGCTTGGTAATCCTACGGGCAGTCAGGCTCTGATACCAAAACTGTCAGGACCCCGATTCCAAGTCATATCGATCTGGCCGGTAACACCTCATATCACTTTGCGGCCTCACGCACGGTATTCCCACGGGTGTCGCCTTACCATGGCCCGGGACCGTTTACGCCTTTTGGCTCATGTATATGATAGTGTCGCTAGCATCCATATGTCAGAGAACTCGGGCCGACATGACTAGTCGTGAACCCAAAGTGGCACTAACTTACGGGGACATGCATACATGAATGAACATCGAGCATGTCGGTTAGCAGCGTGTGAATCCGGGCTGTAGCACTGGGCTAACAGGACTCCGAGAACCCGGGCTGTAGCAGGCTAGGCAGGACTCCGGATGTCACCGCGTGACATTTCCCCGAAGGGACAAACACAGGAACAAAGTGAATCACATGCCGGCCAGTCAAGTGTTCCGGAGCAGTAGTGCTCGGCTAGCAGGACTCCGGTGAACCGGGCTGTAGCGGACTACTATGGCTCATGGAAGACAAGACTACATTTCCCCATAAGAGAGGCTACCAAGGATAAACAACTAGGTTGTCGGATCCCACACATACCAAGCATTTCAATCATACACACAATATGCTCGATATGCGCAAATACAACATGGCATCACAACATGACTCTACAACTCAAGTATTTATTCATTCGGCTCCGAAGAGCCAGATATTACAAACATGGGTCTGATGACCCAGCATTCAAGTCATACAAGCAACAAGCACAAGCGGAAGCTTAACTTGTCTAAGTACAGACAACTACAAATGAAAAAGGCTGAGAAGCCTGACTATCTACAAGACCCTGCCGAGGGCACAAGATCGTAGCTGAGGTAACAAGCTAAACGTCGAAGTCCACGCGGAACAACTAGCGATACTGACGTCTCTCTGCAAAAACATAAAATAGGCTAACGTGAGTAAAACTGTACCCAGCAAGACTTACATCAGATCTATCTACATATGCATCGGTATCAACAAAGGGGGTGGTGGAGTTTGACTGCAGCAAGCCAGCTTTGACTCAATGGCTATCCTGAACTATGACTGCAAGTAACTCTTTTGAGGTGGCGCACACGAGTCCACATATTCACCATATCAATACACCACTATGGATCCGCTCCCGTCTTCCTACGAGAATGCCATCCATAGCACTCACGCGTATCTTGCGCATTTTAGAGTATCCACTTTCGCTTGTCTATGAACTGTACAGGCAACCCAGAAGTCCTTTTCCGTGGACACGGCTATTCGAATAGATGATGTTAACCCTGCAGGGGTGTACTTCTTCACACACGCTCTCGCCACTTACCACCATGTACACGTCGTGTATCTCAGCAACCTTCAAGCGAAAGCCTGGCGAGGGAGTCGGCCACGACCTGACTAACCACACAAGTCTCTAGTTCAGGTTTATCGCCTATTCGGGTTCCATCCGCAAGGTGATCCGGCCGGGGTGTCGCTCACGGCCCCAAACGATGAGAGCAGGGTTCCCGAGGCACCAAACGGCCGTCCCGGTACACTGTGCCTCGTGTCTCTACCGCAACATAGCCCACCCCTAGGGCCAGCGCTACGCATGGCCCCCAACACATATCCTACAAACACCAAAAACTAGTTGCAACTCCTGGACAGAGATCTCGGCGATTAATAAGTCGAGAGGGGCACTTAAGCATTCCAATGCATGGTAGTAGATGTTCATGGATCACAAACACAGAACTCAGTTCCTGAGGACGGCTGCAATGAGACAACCCACCATGTACTCCTACATAGCCCCTCACCGCTACCTTTACCAAATCGTGTTCACACACTTAGCTCTCAACATTAGGACATGTTCACCACATTCCAATTCATTCCTGATGAATCAGACCTGACACAACTCTAAGCAATAGCAGGCACGACAAACAAGCATGAATGAGTAGGCACATCAGGGCTCTAACAACTCCTACTCATGCTAGTGGGTTTCATCTATTTCCTGTGGCAATGACAGGTCATGAAGAGGATAAGGGGTTTAACTACCACAGCAAGTAACAGATGAATCGTTGTTGTCCTAATGCAGTAAAAGAGAGCAGGAGCGAGAGAGTGGGATTCTATCGGAATGAACAAGGGGGTTTTGCTTGCCTCGCACTTTTGAAGATAGCATTGAGTCTTCATCAGTGTCAACGATCACAACGTCGGAACAACGTCTACCGAGGGGGAGCAACACCGGCAAACAGAGAAGAAACACGATCAATCCAATGCACAATATGATGCATGATCATGACATGGCAATATGTTGTGGTTTGAGCTAATGCAACTAGCAGCCAGTTTAAATAAAGTTGGTTTCAACCAAGGGTTCAAATTCAAACTCCATGCAAGGCATTTGAAATGCCATTTAATAAAATTGTCATATACAGCAACTTTAGGTTGGTCAAACATGCATGACAAAGCCATAAACAGATTCCTCATATTTTTCTGATCATTTTTCATATATAATTTATTTCTTTTGGAGTTACGGTTGAATTTCTATGATTTTTAGAAGTTTTAACTATTTTCTGGAATTTCCTGGTTATTTTAGAATTAAACTAATTCCAGAAAAGAGTTTACTACGCCAACATGACAGCATGCTGACTTCATCAGGTCAACGGGCGACCTAGGTCAAACTGACCAGTGGGTCCCGCGTGTAAGTGACTAACCTAACTAACTGGGTTAGTTAGCGTTTTAACTTAAGCTAATCCCCGGTTAATTAGGCGGGCTGGACCCGCATGTCAGTGAGCCAGGGGAGGTCAAACCCGGTGGGTTTGGGTCAAACCCACTGGCGGTTAGCCGCCGGTGACCAAAGGCCAGGGCGGAGGGCTTCAGGAATCGTCGTCCGGCGTCGGATCGACGCGCGGAAAGGTGCGTTCGAAGGCTGGGAGTGTGTCGCGTCCAGTGGTGCAGGCGGTTGGGCGCAGGGAGGCCGGGAATGACGGCGACGATGACAACCGCGGCGGCCGGGGTACGGGTCACGGGGACGGCGGCTAGCGGCCAGGAACGGAGGGGGCAAGCATATAGGGAGGAGCAGAAGCTCACAGCGCTTCGGACGGAGCCAGCGGCAAGGGCGGGGACGCACTGGAGCCCGCAAACCCACGGCGGCGAGTAGCGGGCAGAGGTGATGAAGGAGAGCCCGATGGCGTCGCCTGAGGGCGTCCGAGGGCTTGATCTTTGACCTGGTGAAGTAGTGCTCAGCGGCGGAGCTTTGGAACACGCTGCAGCGGTGGTTCATCGACGGTGGCTACGCGTACGGCTGCGGCGTGCTCTCAGTGGTGCTCGGGCTGCGCATGGAGCAGGGCTAGAGAGGCAGCAGAGAGATGGGGGAGTGAGGGGGAAGGTGATGGGCGTCTCTGTGGCGCGGTTCGAAGGCCCAGGAGGCTGCCACGGCGAAGCAGGAGGTGGAGGACTCTGCGTGCGCGCGTGCGACTTCGCCTCTGCCTACTGGCAGAGGTGGAAGATGACCACGTCGTCCTTGCTGGGCTGGGCCAGCAACGGTGTTGGGCTGCTACAGGTGCAGGTAAGCTGGGCCAGGTTAGTTCCTTCTTTTCCACATTTCTGTTTTTGTTTTCTAATACTTCATTTCTGTTTTGATTTGATTCGCAGACCAAATCATTTTAGTAGCTTCTGAAAATATTTATGTGGCTTGATAAAATATATTCAAAGCCACTCACAGGTTTTCAGGATTATTGGGTTCATATTTTATATATAGCAAATATAAATCCATTGCAAATAGTTATTGCATTAACTCCATATGCCCAAAATAAATATTTATGAGCTCCTAAAAATATTGGTTTGTATTTTTTTCTCTGGCCAATATTTTTAGAGAGAAACATGAACATTTTCTTGGACCTAGTTGAAGTAATTTTATCTCGGTCATTTTCAAAAATGATTTCTGAGGCTTTCACATGTCCCCATTTCAAATTCATTGAAATTTAAACATGATGCACACATGACTAGCTAGTCTAGGTCATACCAAAACTAGGGATGTGACACCCAAAGCTAAGCACTTCTCCCATTGCAAGAAAGATCAATCTAGTAGGCCAAACCAAACTGATAATTCGAAGAGACTTGCAAAGATAACCAATCATACATAAAAGAATTCAGAGAAGATTCAAATATTGTTCATACATAAACTTGATCATAAACCCACAATTCATCGGTCTCAACAAACACACCGCAAAAGAAGATTACATCGAATAGATCTCCACAAGAGAGGGGGAGAACATTGTATTGAGATCCAAAAAGAGAGAAGAAGCCATCTTGCTAATAACTATGGACCCGAAGGTCTGAGGTAAACTACTCACACTTCATCAGAGAGGCTATGGTGTTTATGTAGAAGCCCTCCGTGATCGATGCCCCCTCCGGCGGAGCTCCGGAACAGGCCCCAAGATGGGATCTCACGGGTACAGAAGGTTGCGGCGGTGGAATTAGGTTTTTGGCTCCGTATCTGGTAGTTTGGGGGTACGTAGGTATATATAGGAGGAAGAAGTACGTCGGTGGAGCAACGCGGGGCCCACGAGGGTGGAGGGTGCGCCTGGGGGGTAGGCGCTCCCCCCTACCTTGTGCCCTCCTGGTTGATGTCTTGACGTAGGGTCCAAGTCCTCTGGATCACGTTCGTTCCGAAAATCACGTTCCCGAAGGTTTCATTCCGTTTGGACTCCGTTTGATATTCTTTTTCTGCGAAACTCTGAAATAGGCAAAAAACAGCAATTCTGGGCTGGGCCTCCGGTTAATAGGTTAGTCCCAAAAAATAATATAAAAGTGTATAATAAAGCCCAATAATGTCCGAAACAGTATAATATAGCATGGAACAATCAAAAATTATAGATACGTTGGAGACGTATCAAGCATCCCCAAGCTTAATTCCTGCTCATCCTCGAGTAGGTAAATGATAAAAACAGAATTTTTGATGTGGAATGCTACTTGGCATAATTTCAATGTAATTCTTCTTAATTGTGGTATGAATATTCAGATCCGAAAGATTCAAGATGAAAGTTCAATATTGACATAAAAATAATAATACTTCAAGCATACTAACTAAGCAATTATGTCCTCTCAAAATAACATGGCCAAAGAAAGTTCGTCCCTACAAAATCATATAGTTTAGTCATGCTCCATTTTCGTCACACAAGAATGCTCTCATGATGCACAACCCCGATGACAAGCCAAGCAATTGTTTCATACTTCAGTAATCTCAAACTTTTTCAACCTTCACGCAATATATGAGCGTGAGCCATGGATATAGCACTATGGGTGGAATAGAATATAATGATGGGGGTTATGTGGAGAAGACAAAAAGGGAGAAATTCTCACATCAACAAGGCTAATCAATGAGCTATGAAGATGCCCATCGATTGATGTTAATGCAAGGAGTAGGGATTGCCATGCAACGGATGCACTAGAGCTATAAATATATGAAAGCTCAACAAAAGAAACTAAGTGGGTGTGCATCCAACTTGCTTGCTCACGAAGACCTAGGGCATTTGAGGAAGCCCATTGTTGGAATATACAAGCCAAGTTCTATAATGAGAAGTTCCCACTAGTATATGAAAGCGACAAAACAAGAGACTCTCTATCATGAAGGTTATGGTGCTACTTTGAAGCACAAGTGTGGTAAAAAGGATAGTAACATTGTCCCTTCTCTCTTTTTCTCTCATTTTTTTTGGGCCTTCTCTTTTTTTATGGCCTTTCTCTTTTTTTTACCTCACTTGGGACAGTGCTCTAGAAAATGATGATCATCACACTTCTATTTATTTATAACTCAATGATTACAACTCGATACTAGAACAAAGTATGACTCTATATGAATGCCTCTGGCGGTGTACCGGGATATGCAATGAACCAAGAGTGACATGTATGAAAGAATTATGAATGGTGGCTTTGCCACAAATACTATGTCAACTACATGATCATGCAAAGCAATATGACAATGATGAACGTGTCATGATAAACGGAACGGTGGAAAGTTGCATGGCAATATATCTCGGAATGGCTATGGAAATGCCATAATAGGTAGGTATGGTGGCTGTTTTGAGGAAGATATAAGGAGGTTTATGTGTGAAAGAGCGTATCATATCACGGGGTTTGGATGCACCGGCGAAGTTTGCACCAACTCTCAATGTGAGAAAGGGCAATGCACGGTACCGAAGAGGCTAGCAATGATGGAAAGGTGAGAGTGCGTATAATCCATGGAATCAACATTAGTCATAAAGAACTCACATACTTATTGCAAAAATCTACAAGTCATCAAAAACCAAGAACTACGCGCATGCTCCTAGGGGGATAGATTGGTAGGAAAAGACCATCGCTCGTCCCCGACCGCCACTCATAAGGAGGACAATCAAAGAACACCTCATGTTTCAAATTTGTGGCATAACGTTTACCATACGTGCATGCTACGGGACTTGCAAACTTCAACACAAGTATTTCTCAAATTCACAACTACTCAACTAGCACAACTTTAATATCACTACCTCCATATCTCAAAACAATCATCAAGCATCAAACTTCTCTTAGTATTCATCACACTCATAAGAAAGTTTTTACTAGTCTTGAATACCTAGCATATTAGGATTATTTAAGCAAATTACCATGTTGTTTTAAGACTCTCAAAATAATATAAGTGAAGTATGAGAGAATAATAGTTTCTATAAAACAAAAGTTACCACCGTGCTCTAAAAGATATAAGTGAAGTACTAGAGAAAAACTATGTAACTCAAAAGATATAAATGAAGCACATAGAGTATTCTAATAATTTCCGAATCATGTGTGTCTCTCTCAAAAGGTGTGTACAGCAAGGATGAATGTGGTAAACTAAAAAGCAAAGACTCAAATCATACACGAGGCTCCAAGCAAAATACATATCATCTGGTGAATAAAAATATAGCTCCAAGTAAAATTACCGATGGAAGTAGACGAAAGAGGGGATGCCTTCCGGGGCATCCCCAAGCTTTGGCTTTTTGGTGTACTTATATTATCTTGGGGTTCAATGGGCATCCCCAAGCTTAGGATCTTGCCACTCCTTGTTCCATAATCCATCAAATCTTTTACCCAAAACTTGAAAACTTCACAACACAAAACTTAACAGAAAATTCTCGTGAGCTCCGATAGCGAAAGAAAACAAAACACCACTTCAATGTACTGTAATGAACTCATTATTTATTTATATTGGTGCTAAACCTACTGTATTACAACTTCTCTATGGTTTATAAACTATTTTACTAGCCATAGATTCATCAAAATAAGCAAACAACACACGAAAAACAGAATCTGTCAAAAACACAACAGTCTGTAGTAACCTGTAACTAACGCAAAATTCTGGAACTCCAAAATTTCAGCCAAAATAGGACGACCTAGACAATTTGTTTATTGATCATCAGAAATTGGAATCAATATTTTATCACGTTCTGGTGATTTTTAACAATTATTTTCGTGAACAGAAAGTTTCTGGAATTTTCAGCAAGATCAAATAACTATCATCCAAGAAGATCCTATAGGTTTAACTTGGCACAGACACTAATTAAAACATAAAAATAAGTCTAACCAGAGGCTAGATCAAAGATTTATTCCTAAACAGAAGCAAAAAGCAAAAAAAACTAAAAATAAAATTGGGTTGCCTCCCAACAAGCGCTATCGTTTAACGCCCCTAGCTAGGCATAAAAACAAGGATAGATCTAGGTATTGCCATCTTCGGTAGGCAATCCATAATTAGCTCTCATGATAGACTCATATGGTAATTTTATTTTCTTTCTAGGAAAGTGTTCCATCCCTTTCCTCAACGGAAATCAGAATCTAATATTTCCTTCCTTCATATCAATAATTGCACCGATCGTTCTAAGGAAAGGTCTACCAAGAATAATAGGACATGAAGGATTGCAATCGATATCAAGAACAATAAAATCTACGGGCACATAGTTCCTATTTGCAACAATAAGAACATCATTAATTCTTCCCATAGGTTTCTTAATGGTGGAATCCGCAAGGTGCAAGTTTAAAGAGCAATCATCAAAATCACGGAAACCTAACAAATCGCACAAAGTCTTTGGAATCGTGGAAACACTAGCACCCAAATCACACAAAGCATAGCATTCATGATCTTTAATTTTAATTTTAATAGTAGTTTCCCACTCATCATAGAGTTTTCTAGGGATAGAAACTTCCAACTCAAGTTTTTCTTCATAAGATTGCATCAAAGCATCAACGATATGTTTAGTAAAAGCTTTATTTTGACTATAAGCATGAGGAGAATTTAGCACAGATTGCAACAAGGAAATACAATCTATCAAAGAGAAATTATCATAATTAAATTCCTTGAAATCCAAAATAGTGGGTTCATTAATATCTAAAGTTTTGATCTCTTCAATCCCACTTTTACCAATTTTTGCATTAAGATCTAAAAACTCCGAATTTTTGGAACGCCTTCTAGGTAAAGGTGGATCATATTCAGTCCCATCATTATCAAGATTCATATTGCTAAACAAATATTTAATAGGGGACACATCAATAACTTTTAGATCTTCATCTTTATTCTCCCAAAAAAAATCCGGCTTAGCGGCCATCTTATTAACTAAGGTGGCCTGTTTATCTGAAACTTCAGCTATTAACTTCTCAAGATGAGCAATCTGAGATTTCAAACCATCAAATTCTTTAGACATATCATCGAGCTCTTTATTCATATAACCCATAAAGCTTTTTTGTTCCTTAAGCTTGTTTCTAAAGAAATCATTATGCTCAAATTGCAAGACCATAAAACTCCTGACATTGCTTTCGATCTCTTCTAACCTTTTAAGGTGAAGATCACCAAATCTAGGTAAGCCATCGTGACAAGCGAGCAATCCAACACACGGGCAAACGAAAAGCAAGCGAAAAAGAGGTGAACGGAAAAGAGAGGGCGAATAAAACGGCAAGGGTGAAGTGGGGGAGAGGAAAACGAGAGGCAAATGGCAAATAATGTAATGCGGGAGGTAAGGGTTTGTGATGGGTACTTGGTATGTTGACTTTTGCGTAGGTTCCCCGGCAACGGCGCCAGAAATTCTTCTTGCTACCTCTTGAGCACTGCGTTGGTTTTCCCTTGAAGAGGAAAGGGTGATGCAGCAAAGTAGCGTAAGTATTTCCCTCGGTTTTTTAGAACCAAGGTATCAATCCAGTAGGAGGCCACGCACGAGTCCCTCGCACCTACGCAAACAAATAAATCCTCGCAACCAACGCGATAAGGGGTTGTCAATCCCTACATGGTCACTTACGAGAGTGAGATCTGATAGATATGATAGGATAATATTTTTGGTATTTTTATGATAAAGATGCAAAGTAAAGTAAACAAAATAAAAATGGCGTCAGAAATAGCTTGTTGTCGGGAGATTAAATATGATGGAAAATAGACCCGGGGGCCATAGGTTTCACTAGTGGCTTCTCTCAAGAGCATAAGTATTTACGGTGGGTGAACAAATTACTGTTGAGCAATTGACAGAATTGAGCATAGTTATGAGAATATCTAGGTATGATCATGTATATAGGCATCACGTCCGAGACAAGTAGATCGACTCCTGCCTGCATCTACTACTATTACTCCACACATCGACCGCTATCCAGCATGCATCTAGAGTATTAAGGTCATAAGCACAGAGTAACACTTTAAGCAAGATGACATGATGTAGAGGGATAAACTCATGCAATATGATATAAACCCCATCTTGTTATCCTCGATGGCAACAATAAAATACGTGCCTTGCTGCCCCTACTGTCACTGGGAAAGGACACCGCAAGATTGAACCCAAAGCTAAGCACTTCTCCCATTGCAAGAAAGATCAATCTAGTAGGCCAAACCAAACTGATAATTCAGAGAGACTTGCAGAGATAACCAATCATACATAAAAGAATTCAGAGAAGATTCAAATATTGTTCATAGATAAATTTGATCATAAACCCACAATTCATCGGTCTCAACAAACACACCGCAAAAGAAGATTACATCAAATAGATCTCCACAAGAGAGGGGGAGAACATTGTATTGAGATCCAAAAAGAGAGAAGAAGCCATCTAGCTAATAAGTATGGACCCGAAGGTCTGAGGTAAACTACTCACACTTCATCGGAGAGGCTATGGTGTTGATGTAGAAGCCCTCCGTGATCGATGCCCCCTCCGGCGGAGCTCCGGAATAGGCCCCAAGATGGGATATCACGGGTACAGAAGGTTGCGGCGGTGGAATTAGGTTTTTGGCTCCGTATGTGGTAGTTTGGGGGTACGTAGGTATATATAGGAGGAAGAAGTATATCAGTGGAGCAACATGGGGCCCACGAGGGTGGAGGGCGCGCCCCCCTACCTCGTGCCCTCCTGGTTGATGTCTTGACGTAGGGTCCAAGTCCTCTGGATCACATTCGTTCCGAAAATCACGTTCCCAAAGGTTTCATTCTGTTTGGACTCCGTTTGATATTCTTTTTCTGCGAAACTCTAAAATAGGCAAAAAAACAGCAATTCTGGGCTGGGCCTCCGGTTAATAGGTTAGTCCCAAAAAATAATATAAAAGTGTATAGTAAAGCCCAATAATGTCCAAAACAGAATATAATATAGCATGGAACAATCAAAAATTATAGATACGTTGGAGACGTATCAGCCTCCGAGGCTGTCGCCCCGAAAACCTCGCTGAAGTGCCCCACGCTCCAAGTTGCCCAGCCCAACGCGCCGCCCTGAGGATGGTAGGGCGGCATCCCGCTAGAGCCGTGGGAGGCAACGCTCGTGCCCGCGCTCATCAGAGGTGGCGCGGGTGCGATTGGGCGTCCGGCGCTGCTAGTCGCGCCGGTGTCGATGAAACCTCCTGGCGCGCCCGGGGGCACGCGAGCACGGCGAGGCCCGCCATGTGATCCGGCCGCGGCCTGGGGCGTAAGCAGGGAGCAGAAGGGCGGTGCTCCTGTGGCCGCGGCGTCCAGTAGCTCGGCGACGCGCTCTAGCAATGCATCCCGGCCGCTCTCCATCAGTCGGCACCGCAGCAGCTTCCTTGCCACTGTGAGTGCGGCCCTCATGTTCGCATGTTCCCGCCGGGTGTGCGGCACCGTCGCCACGGCGTAGCTGGAGGCTCTCGCGGCGGCCCGCGTGCGCCGCGGGGTAAGGGTGGACGGCGCCGAGCCGCGCCGCCCGCGCCCCGCAGTGCTTGGCGGCGCGCGTGCCGCCCGTGGAGCGAGGTTGAGGTCTTCTTGGGTGGTTGACGCCGTTCGGGCTGGGCAGGGAGCCCAGTGGTCGGTGTTGGCCCTCAGGTCGCCGGTCATCGTCGGTGCAGAGTATTGGCAGGTCTGCTGATGGAAGAGAGGCTTCGGCACACCCCTACCTGGCGCGTAAAATGTCGGATTTCGGGTTCCGGCAAAACCCTTGAGGTTCGAACACTGGGGTGCGCACGAAGATCTCTCTCCCTAGATCGCTCTCACAACAATCACAATGCCTAGCTCGACGAACCCAAAGAACGAGGACACAAGGGTTTATACTGGTTCGGGCCACCGATGTGGTGTAATACCCTACTCCAGTGTGGTGTGGTGGATTGCCTCTTGGGCTGGGGATGAACAGTTACAAGGGAAGAACAGCCTCCTGAGGAGAGGTCTTCTTGTGCTTGGTGAGCTTGTGTGGGGCTATGGATGGAATGGCTCCGATCCAAGATGAGATGCCTCCTACGGTGGTGGCTAGTCCTATTTATAGAGGCCCTGGTCCTCTCCCCAAATATTGAGCGGGAAGGGATCCAACAACAGCCAAATTCAAAGGGAGACAACTAGTACAAGTTATCCTGGCCAAAGGTGGTCTTCGCCTGCCAAAGGCTCTGGTGGTGACACCGTCTTGGGCTCCACGGTGACCTCCGTCCTGTCGTCCTGCTGGTCTTGGTCTCGTTGCACCGATATGGAAACCTTTGCCTGATGCCTCGGGACTCCTCACCTGCGCTTGCCTCTTTAGCACCAAAGAGGAAACGAGGACACTGCGCGCGTTGGCGCCCGCCTGGCTCCAGTCATCATGGCTTGCATCATAAGAATCTCGCGAGGTGTCCCTTGCCTTGATCTCTCCGCCCCTCATGAGCCGGCCTGGTGAGGTCGTCCCCGAGGAGGTCTTGTGTCGGCCGCCGCGCGAGGCTTGGCCCCTCGCGAGGGTCTTGAGTGTTTGCTGGTGAAGATGGGCCATACATGGCCGCTGGTGGAGCCACACCGTGGGCCGCAGGCAGGCAAGTCTGGGGACCCCCGTTCCCAGGACGCCGACAATATGTGAATTATATCATGCCGTCCTTTTTTTGTATTTCTTGTTGCATTTGTCGACAATGTTTGTATATTCAACTGCTCTTCCTGTGCATCAGCCATTTGAATTGGTGATGGAGAAATCTGGAGTGAAAACAAGGTCTTCAGAGCAGACAATGCTACCTGCTGAAGCAGATATCTTGTTGGTTACAGATAGCTCTTCAAAGGAGGATTCAGAGGCAGATGACCAGTCCTATTATCCCCCTGAGGTGTATGCTCAAACTTGGCAGGGTTATATTACTCATATCATGCATGTGTTGTATTGTAATGCTTAGTTTTTACATCATATGCACAATATTGAATGCCATCTCCTTAGTTGACACATCATATATGCGATTGCCCTCTACTCACTTGCTTAGTATATAAATCATATATTTGAATTATATCATGCCAAGATATTTACATAGACAACATGTATCTGAATTATGGCATGCCAACCCATTTTCTAAGGACATAATATAGTTATATCATCTCGTCATGTTTACATAGTCATCATATTTTGAATTATGTCATTCTATCATGTTTAGTTAGCCATCATACATTTGAATTGTGTCATGCTATCCAGTTTAATTAGCCATCATATATGTGAAATTATGTACTGCTATTCCGTTTGGTTACACAACATAAATGTGAATTATTTCATGCCATGTTTTCTTCCCTACTATCCATTGCACATGTCTATCTTACAATGTCTATACATTCAATTACTTTTCTTGTTTATCAGCCATTTCAATTGGAGGGGGTGATGGTAGTATCTGTGGGAGTAAAAACACGGTCTTCAGAAAAGATCGTGCTACCTGTCGATGCAGATAGAACCACGGTTGTACTTGCCCAAGAACCAGCCCCACCACACATAACTCAGACTCACGCAGATTGTACCCCTACCCAGTTGGACAGAAAACCAGCTACACCCCTTCTAACCCCAACCCCAGTAGATAGTAACCCAGTTCCAGTTGACACAGCACCATCTCCACCACAGAGCACCCAAACACGAGCAGTTAGTAAGGCAACTGCAGTGCCCAAAGCAGGAGGACCACCACTCCGAACCCCAAGTCAATGCTTAAAGCAGAAGAAGAATCACTCTCAGGTCAGGTTCCGTAGCTATGGTTCATACTACTTTGCTCTTGCATCACTGTATTTACTCATACCAACTAATTTCAAATTTGAAGGATGCAATTGAAACTCCAATGGCACAACAAGTATGCTTTAAACCTATTTCTTTAACGTGTTTGCTGTTGTAACTTGCTCTATGTTGATTTTAGTTTCAATTGAATAAACAGTTATGTTCTCATGCCATGCACATTACAAGTGTTGTTATTGCTATGTAGTTTCCCACACTTATATTCCGCCTATGCTGCTTTGTCTTAAATAGATATGACTCAAACTGTATCTATCTTGATTTGGCAACATAAACTAGAATGATATAGACCATACAGTGACCATACTACAATGATATATGTTTATTTCATGCTGTTATTGTTGGGGAACGTAGTAATTTCAAAAAAATTCCTACGCACACGCAAGATCATGGTGATGCATAGCAACGAGAGGGGAGAGTGTTGTCCACGTACCCTCGTAGACCGACAGCGGAAGCGTTATCACAACGCGGTTGATGTAGTCGTACGTCTTCACGATCCGACCGATCAAGTACCGAACGTACGGCACCTCCGAGTTCTACACACGTTCAGCTCGATGACGTTCCTCGAACTCCGATCCAGTCGAGTGTTGAGGGAGAGTTTCGTCAGCACGACGGCGTGGTGACGATGATGATGTTCCACCGACGCAGGGCTTCGCCTAAGCTCCGCAACGGTATTATCGAGGTGTAATATGGTGGAGGGGGGCACCGCACACGGCTAAGAGATCTCAAGGATCAATTGTTGTGTCTCTGGGGTGCCCCCTGCCCCCGTATATAAAGGAGCAAGGGGGAGGCAGCCGGCCAAGGGGAGAGGCGCGCCATAGGGGGGAGTCCTACTCCCACCGGGAGTAGGACTCCTCCTTTCCTTGTGGGAGTAGGAGAAGGGAAGGGGGAAGGAGAAAGAAGGAAGGGTGCGCCCCCCTTCCCTAGTCCAATTCGGACCAGACCATGGGGAGGGGTGCGGCCACCTTTTGAGGCCTTTCTCTCCTTTCCCGTATGGCCCATTAAGGCCCAATACGAATTCCCGTAACTCTCCGATACTCCGAAAAATACCCGAATCACTCGGAACCTTTCCGAAGTCTGAATATAGTCGTCCAATATATGGATCTTTACGTCTCGACCATTTCGAGACTCCTCGTCATATCCCCGATCTCATCCGGGACTCCGAACTCCTTCGGTACATCAAAACTCAATAAAACTGTCATCGTAACATTAAGCGTGCGGACCCTACGGGTTCGAGAACTATGTAGACATGACCGAGACACGTCTCCGGTCAATAACCAATAGCGGGACCTGGATGCCCATATTGGCTCCCACATATTCTACGAAGATCTTTATCGGTCAGACCGCATAACAACATACGTTGTTCCCTTTGTCACCGGTATGTTACTTGCCCGAGATTTGATCGTCGGTATCTCGATACCTAGTTCAATCTCGTTACCGGCAAGTTTCTTTACTCGTTCCGTAACACATCATCCCGCAACTAACTCATTAGTCACAATGCTTGCAAGGCTTATAGTGATGTGCATTACCGAGTGGGCCCAGAGATACCTCTCCGACAATTGGAGTGACAAATCCTAATCTCGAAATACGCCAACCCAACAAGTACCTTTGGAGACACCTGTAGAGCACCTTTATAATCACCCATTTATGTTGTGACGTTTGGTAGCACACAAAGTGTTCCTCCGGTAAACGGGAGTTGCATAATCTCATAGTCATAGGAACATGTATAAGTCATGAAGAAAGCAATAGCAACATACTAAACGATCGGGTGCTAAGCTAATGGAATGGGTCATGTCAATCACGTCATTCTCCTAATGAGGTGATCCCGTTAATCAAATGACAACTCATGTCTATGGCTAGGAAACATAACCATCTTTGATTAACGAGCTAGTCAAGTAGAGGCATACTAGTGACACTCTGTTTGTCTATGTATTCACACATGTATTATGTTTCCGGTTAATACAATTCTAGCATGAATATAAATATTTATCATGATATAAGGAAATATATAATACTTTATTATTGCCTCTAGGGCATATTTCCTTCAGTTATCCTATCCACCTGGCTACTAAACTGGTTTACCAAAATGAGTTTCATATACTACATTGTAAACCTGTGATGTGTTTGTCTGTTTCTCTTTTAGAACGCGGATAAAATATTGGAGAAGAGTAGCCCATTATGCAATGGTAAAGGAAGTAATGCAGATAAGGTTCAAGATAGTGAGACATCCCTGTTGGTCTCCAAGAAAGCTGATAAAAACTATATTGAAGACACTGAGACAACCCCAAAGTCCTGTCTTGATGTAGTGTTCGAGTTACTGGCTACTACTGCTGGCACCAGCTCTTCGAACTCGCTGCCTGAATCAGTTCGGCTTCTCGAGTCTCAACTTCAAGTTGAAAGACATCGATAGATGTTATGCGACAGGAAGCCGAAGGAATGAGGAAGTCCCTGCAGAATTCAGATGCATACTTTCTGGTGCAACAGCAAGTGCTAGAGGATTTAAGCGCCAAACAAGAGAAAGTTAATAAGCTTGCTAAGCATCTTGCCAGCATTATGGGTACCCAGGATATTGTTTCCTGAGCTCTTCTGAAGTGGTTTCAGTTCTGGACTTGTTTTGCTGCAGCGTTTATTTGCACTGGTCGCCAACTTTTACAACCAGTGTATATGATATGCTGCTTTGTTCCCTATATTTGCACTGGTAGCAAACTTTGATGCCCAGTGGATGTAATATGTGTAATAGCCGTGATAGCCTAGCGTAAGTTGCTTACTTATTTATTTCCTTGTTGTCTTGTTTATTTGTTTGCTTGTTGTCAGTGCAATTCTTTTTCTGCGGTTTGCTAGTGGCCGCAATAACCAATTTTTTAAAATTAGGCCACAATAACCATGGGCTACATATTTACTGTAGTTACCATGGGCCTCCTACGGCCCGTAGAAACAATGGGCCTTCTAAGGTCCATAGAAACAATGGGCCTTCTACGGGCCGTAGTATCAATGGGCCTTCTACGTGACATATGATGGATAGGCCAAACATGGGCCAATAACATACCGCATTATGGGCCGTAAATGGGCTAGATTTGGAATCGTCCGTTCATGGGCCGACAATAACAGGCCATCGTTAATCGGCCGTATTTGATGACGTTATGAAAACGGCCCAATGGATTAACGGGCCGCAAACGGGCCGATTGTAACCGCGGGCTGAATTTGGCCCACAGGCAGAAAGGGCCAATGACGGGCCGTAAGTAACTGAATGCTGGAAATGAGCCCAAGAATAAATGGGCCCTGAGAAGGCCGAATGGTTACACGGGTTGGAAACGGCCCAATGGAATAATGGGCTGTTAACGGGTATAAAGGGGTACACCGTTCATTGCGGGCCAGATTCACCACGGGCCGTTAATGGGCCAAGAGTTACAAATAGCCTCGTATGGGCTGAAAGACATCATGGGCCATACATGGGCCGGAAGTTACAACAGGCTGGAATCATATTGGAAGGCCAAGATGAAGCTACTGGGTTTAATTCGGATAGGCCGTAACGGGTCGTGAGTTAGCGGGCCGTAAATGGGCTATATAAGAACATGCCGTTAACAGGCTTTCCGTGGGCCGGCCCATTACCTTTTGACCAAGTAAAACGGGCCGGCCTTTTCATCGGAATGGGCCTCTGTTGGGCCGTGCCACGTGTCGACGTATCATAGGAGCCTCATGTCCAATGAATGGATGACATCTATCCCAACGGTGGGCCAACACGTGTTTCCTCCGGCCAATGAGAATTTTACACGTGGAAAATCCTCATTGGTCCGGGCTGTTAGCGGGTTATCGGATCCAAAACCGGACCCGATAGCTTAACGGCGACCCGTTATGGTGGATGCCATGTGTCGGTCACCTTAACGAAAGCACTTCCATGACGCGCGATTTATAGTCATGGAAGTGGACACTTCCGTGATGATAATTTTGGCAATGTCATGGAACACTTCTACGACAGCACAGGTATGACTATCTTGATTCTGTCATAAAATTGTCATGGATGTACATGCATGACAGAAAACATGACCTACTGTGACAAACACGTATCATCACGGAAGTGTATTTTTTTGTAGTGCCTACCGGTTCGCTGCCCGATGAACAGGATGCCGTTGCTGCCGTCCGTTGCCTCTCCATGTACACAAGCCCTGGCCGTCCGTATATATGTGCGAGTACGCGCTCGAGACCCCGCCCGTTTGTATGTACGTGGCCGTATTTTTTGCCCTGTGGCTGTACGTACGTGTACAGGACTTAGACGGGACTACGTGAACTGCTATGTCAAGTGCTCTACAACTACACGTGCCGCTACTTATCGGCCATGGTTCATACTTGGAGAGAGACCGATCGACCAGTATGTACGTACACGTTCGCGACCAGACACAGAACGCTACATACGCATTGACCAGGTGGGTCCCAGTGGTCAGGGAGGATAAGGACGCACTTCCTTGCGTGTGAAGATATAGCTGGTCGGTCCCAGCTGCCAGGGGGAGGAATCATTTTTATTTGGCGAGTAATAAGGAGGCACTTCCTTGTGTTCGAAGATGAAGCTGGTGGGTCCAGCTGTCAGCCTCACCGCCTAAAGTCCTCTTCCGATGGCTGTCCTTCGTTGAAAACGTTGACCACGCCACGCCGAGAGCACCAAGGCGGTGGATGATGGCGAGGCCTAGGAAGGGAACGACGCGGAGCCGGGGAAGAAATGAAAGTGGATGCCCACGCGGAGGGGAGTACATGGGTTGACTGCTTCGGCTGCGGTGTGAGGCTGCCATCGCCGGAGAATAATAGGAGGTGTGGGTGAGTATAGAGGGATGGCAAGGCCAGCGGTGGGAGAACAGCCGAACACGGGAGGCAGGAGCAGGCGGCACAGCCGGCGCTGGCTTGGGTGGCTGGAGCAAGAAGACGAGAGGTTGAAGAAGCACGATGGTCGTTGGATGGACATCGTACGGTCTCTACAGCTAGAATCGTTTATACTGACTAAGTTGACCAAGAGCCCTTGGTACGCGTCAACTTAGTAGGCCCATAGGTTAGCCTCCGAAATGGTGTCCCCAGATGTCAGGGGGAGGAATCATTTTTTGGGCGTCTGAAGCAAGAATATCTGAGATTCAAGAAGAAGCACGACATCCATTGGATGAACATCCAACGGCCACTACTGCTAGAACCATGTGTTGACTATAAGTTAACAAAGCCTTGCATACGCGTCAACTTAGTAGGCCCACAAGTGTGTGCCAGAGAACATATAGCCCATTTGCGATTTTTAAGAACGTACATCTCATTTTTGAATTCTAATAGAATTTACTACATCCCATTTACAGTTTGTTAAAAGTACAGCCCATTTTCTAGCTAGGACAATGATTAATAATTTCAACCAACCACTGAAAACAGAATTCAATAAAATTTCCCACATTTTGATGGGATCCGAAATATTTTTATCCTGAAAATTCAAGTCAGATTAAATATAATTTCAAAATAAATTTGTACTACGTAAAAATCCAACAAAATATTGCGCGCGCAACAAGTAATGAAATTAAAATTTTCAAAATCGAAAATAATATATTTTTAAAACTAATTACGTGTTTGGTGCATTTTTCATAGTTACTGCCCAGTTTTTATAATTACATCCCATTTATTATTTCTTAAAGCCCATTTTCTTGTTAAGCCTAATGCATCCCTCTTAGGAAAGATTTGCAGCCCAGCGGGGCGGAGAATAACATGTTGACCCGGATATTGTGTACAACTGTCGGCCCAGTTGCATTATTGATGTTCAAAAAAGGCATGTGTAGTACAGTACAACTTTACATGGCTACTCAGCCCATATTCAGCGACGCTGGAAAGGCCCAAACAAGGCTTATGTACAACTTTTTGAAGTCACCGAGCTCAATTAATAACTTAAGAAAAAAGTTAGAGTATAGTGGAACCTAATTAAAAGCTGTCACGAGCGAAGAAATAATTCAAGAGGTCCCACTTGTGCGTGTGTGTGTGTGACAGAGAGAGAGAGAGAGAGAGAGAGAGAGAGGCCCATCGGTCAATGCTTGTAACTACATCATTCAGTCATATGCATGGCTGATGCTCACTAAAAACTTATATTGTTGACACAAGCATATGGAACATCATAGCACACTGAACTTGCATACAAAAATTTCACGCAGGCGGCACAATCAGGGTGGAAGCAGTGGATCACTATGGGTAGGGCTATGTTGAAACCAAGGAACTCGTACATAACGGTTCATCGTCTTTATCAATGACGGGGAAATATCTTAAATGATGTGCAAAGAAAACAGACAGACAACACAATAAGTTCTGCTAGCACATTAAGTTGATGTACAACCCTTTCTAAAAAAATCAGGTACAAAAATAAAACAGGTCACAATCAAATGTGCTAGCACATCAGTGCTTCACACCGATAGCTCGGATTTAACTAATATCTGATAAGATTCAGTTGTTACCTCAAATTAGAGCACATCCAGGAAGCAAACCCTGCCTCTTCTCCTATAGAAGCAGTGGCCTCCGCCACGCGATGGAGTAGGCCCTGTGCCATCCATCATTACGAGCAACACAGGGAAAGTCTGACGTTGACTCCTGTAATGGACGTCGTTGACGGAAACTGGCACCAGCGGTGGCGGCAGGACTTCGATTGATGGATTGACCACTTCTTCGACATGCACGAACACTCGATACGGGTACATCCCTAACGGGGTCCGCGGCGGCCTTGGTGGCGATGAATAGTACAACCCCGGTTCCTGCACCGATATCTCAACACAAATCACCTTCAGTATGGTGGACGGCTTCTTCATCCATGCCATAACCGTCAGAGCCCAGCTGTCTGGAGGAACAAACATACTTACGATCTCACCTCCAAGGTCGTTGATAAGCTCATTCATGGACTCGCTGTTCCAAGCACGTCGAGGCATGCCGTGGAAGGTAAGCTTTGTTAAAAACTAAAGCTCAAAGGGCACCGAGACCCATCCTGGGTGCCACCGATCAAAGCTCACCAGTGCGCCATCTCAGAACAAACGCCGGGAAGATTCGAACACACGATTGTAGTCGAAAGTTGTCCGGAACCTGATGAAGAAATCAGCCGGTGGCGGACAGACTTCGACGAGCAAGTCACTTATTTGGATGTCGTGCGCAATTCCAAGAGCTTTGACAAGGTCGTCTGGCGAGACAGGAGGCCGGTCGCCGTTGATGGTTACCACCAGCACTTTGCCGGCAAACTGGTCGTCAAGCGCCGCCATGCCACTGTTGAGCGATAGCACACAGCGCCCGAAGGCAGGACGAACCTCAGGATCTCCGGCTCGGAGATCCGCATTGACCGGCAACATGATAGTGCGCTTGAGTACAGGTAGTACCTGTGATAGCCTGGCTTATTAGGGATCACAGACTACTCATATCAATAAGGAATTCCTTCTTTTCCAGGAGCCCATTCGAGTAAAACTCGAAAGTTAAGCATGCTCAGCTTGGAGTAGTTTCAGGATGGGTGACCGACCGGGAAGTTGCTTCCGGGTGCGCATGAGTGAGGATAAAGTGCACAGAAAAGACTAGTATTGATCTGTGGGGCCAGTCTAGATCCCGCCAGGAGTAACAAACACCGGCGGGTGTGTCCGGGGCGTTACAAGTTGGTATCAGAGCCGACCCTCGCAGTTACACGGATGTTTGCGGACAGGTGTGCGGTCATGTTGTTCACGACATTTGTGACCCGTCGTGGCACACGGCATGGCACATGTACCAGACTAGATGCACAGACGTATGTGCCAAGAGGGAACGTTCATGTAGCCCGACGAGGACATCGGTTCCTCTGAGTGGCGGTGTATGTGATAGCCTGGCTTATTAGGGATGATAGACTACTCATATCAATAAGGAATTCCTTCTTTTCCGGGAGCCCATTCGGACAAAAATCCAAAGTTAAGCATGCTCAGCTTGGAGTAGTTTCAGGATGGGTGACCGACCGGGAAGTTGCTCCCGGGTGCGCAAGAGTGAGGACAAAGTGCGCACAGAAGACTAGTATTGATCTGTGGGGCTAGTCTAGATCCCTCCAGGAGTAACGACCATCGGCGGGTGTGTCCAGGGCGTTACAGTACCAGAGGGGGATTTGGGGGAACTGGAGTAGGAATCGAGATTCCAGAGGGGCGGGAGATTGGGGATGAAAAGGTAGCATGAATTTTGAACACACGCCAATATGCTCTCGGCGCGCAAGCGCACGAAAACACCGGTGGCGCCCACATGTCGGCCTAAGAGTCCTTATTCATTCTTTCTTTAAGAGCCCGGCCTTTTTTGAGGATCTTTTCAGAGCCCGTCCTGACAGTCATAATTGACCTGTTTGGCATTGCGTTACTACTCGGCCCATATTCAACGACACCTCACTGGCCCAAACAAGTGTACATCATCAAAAAGACACTGAGCTCAAATTATAACTTGAAAAAAAGGAGATATACTCTGAGCACTGTGTATATTGATATAGATGAACTATTTCGATGGTGTGCATGTCTTTGGAACAAGTAGCAGCGTAGGTCCGCTTGACTATAAGGAACTATTTATCCGCCTAGCTTTCTCTACTACTCCTTCAAGTGGTCGGTATGCAATGCATGTGTCAGTAGACATGACAGCTTGTCCATGGAAGTTGAACTACGACGACCATCACGTTCCATACACTACCACTCGGGATTCCCGCGACGCCGCCCCAACCCACAGCACTACATCCCCTGACGTCCGCCCCACCCCTCTCAGCTCCACCGCCCCTCTCTCTTTGTGTGCATGACATGTGGACCAGCTGAAATGCGGCGAGCATCAAGTTTCTACCATAGCCACACGCGATTCCCACGACGCCGCTCGAACCCATGACACCACACATCCCCGACCTGTGGCTCACCCCTCTCGGCCCCACCACCCCTCTGCCTTTGGGAGCATGACATGTGGACCAGCCACCTATTGGGTCCAATGAAGGTCACTCCCGTGGGCCCCGAGAGGGAAATGTAACTCCTGCGCCAGGCCTTGTGGTGCTACCGCTGCATGAACTCGTCCAAAACTCGAGATTTGTTTCTTACTAGTAAGATGCCCGTGCGTTGCATGGAACATCAAGATGCATTTGTATGAGTAGTTTATCTTGTGGGAGAAAAGGATGAACGAGGGAAGGCCTTATTTGCAAATGTGGAGAGGGGTGTGGGTATCTTTTTGCAAAATTGCCATAGTTTCCTTCCATGGACATCTACTACGCCTCATAACGCCCCGACATCCAGCTGTGGCACCCTCGCCACGGCCAGGCCACCACCGGCCGGTTCAACTCGGAAGAGTGAGTCGCGAACGCCGTCGCGACAACGGCCAACTAGGCATCTCGAACCACACCGATGCCGCTTCCCCGTAGCCGACCTATGCTGGCACATGGCCACACACCATTGAGCCGTGCGTCAACGTACGACGGCAGGAACGCCTCCAGGCTCACTGGCTCAACTATGTCGACTACATCATGTTCGCAAACCGGTATCCGTTGAGCAGGTTGCTCCCGCGCACGAGCACACGCCTATACGTATCCAGCATTCCAGCCTCGTCACTGAGTGGTACATCCTCTGGATGGTGCAAGCGGTCGGAATCTCGAGCCCAAGTCGAGCTATGTGCCCCGGGTAGATCACTGGCTCCCGGCCGAGCTCCCTCCCGGCCGTCGTTGCCGTTGCACCACTGACGATCGGGAGCAGCACCCTGCCGCTCATCCGGAGCGCGAGCTAGTAAACGTCGTGCGGCACATCACAACAGTCAAGCACCTCGACATGCGTCGGCCGGGCAGATACTTTTCTTGGCCACAAGCTCCATGGTCTCATCCAAGATCGGTGTAGTACTGCACTCGAACATGCGGGTAAAATACTACGGGAGCAGCTGCATGTCCATGGCCCAGACGCCGATGTTGCCGTGGAGGAGGTGGTACTCGCTGGCGCCGCAGCGTGCTACATGGCTTAGCTAGGCACCTATTGCGACGCTCTAGCATTGGCACCAGCATTATCAACGCAGCTGATGATCCGGAGGAGGATGAGCAGGAAAGGAAAGGGTCTTGCATGCGTGTACAGATTCATGCAGGAAATTATTTCCTAGAATTACGGCACCTTTCTTTGAGGATACAGATGACCCACACGAGGAAATCTATTATAACTGTTGGATGAAAAATTAGTGGTGCGGGAGTATGGGAGGGGAGCAGGCAAGCCTCGTCCGCCGACCTGCGCCTCACCCCTCTCGGTCCCACCGCCACTCTGATTTAATGAGAACGACATATGGGCCAGCTGCATTTTAGGTGCACATGTCATTGACCCATAGGCCGGTGCACTCAGCCACTGAAGCTTGGTCCTGTGGGCCCCGCGAGGGAAATGTAACTCCTGCGCCAGGCCTTGTGGTGCTCCCACAGTACGAACTCATGCCAAACCCGGAATTTGTTTCTTACTACTACCAACGTGCTGGCCCGTGTGTTGCAGTGGATCCAAAGTATCTATTTAGTGGAGTGCACTCTAAACACATTATCTATTTAGTTTTCTCTAGCCTTTCCTAGCCATGCAACCAAGCCACATAAGCTTCATGGGTGCCCCCCACATCATATTATTCATACTAAGTTGACTGGAAAAAAAAAGATAAATCACCCAAAACAAGATCTTCCCTTTTTTGTTCCTATGATGTTGTGCCGTGCACGTACCTAGTTGCATAGTGGTAGTACTAGTTGTAGTAAAAACTTTGTACTAGTAGGAGTAGTAGTACGGAGTGCTCCTACTCTATCAGAGCAAGTATAATAGGGTGACATAAGCAGACTATAAGGAATAGAATAATATATCTTTTCTTAGTTGGAGGAGAGAGAAGAGGGGAGAGAAGAGAAGCGGGCTCTTGATTAGTAGCCAGCTGCAACACGAGACCCAAGATGCTTTGTGAGGACGTAAGGTGGACCAACTATTGATAAAATAGTACATGTTAAAAAACTTACTATTGTACATGCTGGCTAAGAGATTGGCTCTAGATGATATGGCCACTTCTTATAGCCGACCGTTGGCTGTATTATTAACCATGCTCTCAACGAGCCCCATCCGACACCAAATTTCTTGGCTTCCATGCAACAGCTAGATCTTCCCCTCCTCGTTTATGTTTTCCAACGCGGCGGGCGGGGTGCGGTTTGCCTATAGTCGGTTTGCTCAACTGCGGTCCCACATGAAAGTGAAAATGCTAGGCAACACGCCTTCCCTAGCTATGTCACATGCCGGATGGGCCGTGGAGTACTCCCGATTCCCGGGCGTGTGGGGGTGCGACGCGAACGCGGCATGCCTTTTTCTTTTACTAGCAATGTGCCCGTGCATTGTGATGGATCCAAAGTAGAATATTACTTCTTCACAAACTTGAAAGAAAACACTCTTGTTTTCATATACATATATACCACTAAAAATATATTACTTTTCACTCAAAATATATTTCTCAGGTTGTTTTGATGAGGTGAGGGAGGGATGTGGTTGCTTTCAAGATAATAAGGGGCTTCCTGCAAATTGGAGCAGAGAAGTGGGCTATTGTTGCAAAAATGCCACAACTTACCTCACAACCGTTAGATGCATATCTAATGGTTAGAAATGACAGATTGCAGACACACCACCATCACCAACTGAGTCTTTTATAGGAGACTAGCAAGATGCCCATGCGTTGCATGGAACATCAAGATGCATTTGTATGACTAGTTTATCTTGCAGGAGAAAAGAATGAACGAGGGAAGGCCTTATTTGCAAATGTGGAGAGGGGTGTGGGTATCTTTTTGCAAAATTTCTATAGTTTCCTTCTTATCCGTCAGATATAAATCAGACGGCCTATATTGCAGGATGGCAGGCACACCATCATCACCAACTCTGTTTTTTATAAGAGTAGAGATAGAGAAACATGTATAAATTTTATCATTTGGTTCTGATCCTTGGCACGACCAAGAGATAGTAATAGAGATTGGAAACACTAGGGTGGGCCTTTTTCCGCCAGATAAGCAGGGTAGTAGCTAGGTTGGCGCATCGTCGGTTTGGTCACATGCGGTTCGACATGTTGTAGTGTTTCTAGCAAGATTGATGTGTGTTGCACGAAGTTGATGGAAAAGGTAAGCACAACTTATAAATAGAAGGATGGAGTACTAGTTACAGCGACGCATATAATTGCCTCCAAATGTGAGCAAAGGGATCACACATGTCTTTATTGAGTAGAATGAGAATGCATTAGCGCAATAAGAATTAAGGCCACGATGATTCAATCGCAGTGGTGGTTATGGGAGGCAAGAAGAAAGATGCATCCATCAACGTACAACCTCCTCCTCCTTGACTCGGTGTGCCGGGCCACCGACCGGCGGCTTAGGAGCTGCGGCTTTTGTGGCTAGGTCAAGGTGCTTCTGAACAAAGGCGTCCAATGCTTCGAGCCTGTTGGTGAAGGCCAACGTCGCATCATCCTCACCGGCCTTGTAGATACCTATGTACACGACTTGCTCATAAACGTGGTTGTGTAGGTCGACGAATTCTTGCGGGGCGAGGCTCCTCGCGATGAGCGCGACCTCCAAGTTGACATTCCTCGTTACGTCGGCGGGCAGTCGCAGGGCCACCAGTGCTTGAAAGAGGTTCTTGCCAGGGAGCCCGATTAGGGTGGCAGGCAATGTAGAGCTCGGGCGCGCGGGCTGGAGGAGTACAGCGATGTTGTCCGCGAGCTTCTTGACGACAGTGAACTTGTTGATGGTGGCAACGATCGTCTGGTCCAATTGAGCGTCGTAGCTGGCGTTGACGATGGCCATGAATCAGCCGGTCGCCAACACCGTCCGGAGACGATCTTTGGTGCCATGCCATAGGCCGGCATCGTGGATGATCTGGCACAGCCGCTGGCTGTTCGCGCGATGGCGTGAGCACTTTTGCACTTAGTGTAGGTGCTTAGGTGCGTACGATGTGGTAGATGCATTGGAAGGGAGGGGCGCCTTTATATGAGTGCAAACTGCGTTGCATTCACATCGTGCTTCCTCTTTTCCCCGTCCTCCTCCCATTACTTCACTCATGCATTCAGGATGCTAATTGAAGGAGGATGCATCATTGGTCGTTCAACATTTCGGGAACCGCTACCCTCTCCCTCATCTGCATTAAATCCGTATCGGGACTGTCCTGGTTTACTAGTAGCTATCAAATCGAATAGTATTGTGCCACCCGTTGCATGCCCTGCTGAACATGCCTCCTCGCCTCCATCAAACTCCTCCGTTAAACCCGCATGCAAACCGAGAAACCTACTCCGGCACACGTTCGTTCATGAGCCGGCCGGAATTAAATGCAACGTCGGCCGAGCTCCTCCCGTCCGCCCTCAGTTTAAACGAGGCCAGACACCGGCCAAGCTCCTACCATCCGCCCTCTATTTAAATGTCGCCAGATAGACAGCGGGCAAGAATCGCACCCCTTCGCCGCTCCCCCATCTCCTCCTTCACCATTTTCTTCACTCTTCCGATGGCTTCCGGGCAGTTGTTCTCCGGCATACTACCCGTCTGGGTGGCCTGCTGAGCCCTCCGAATACGAGCGAGGCCGCTCGGTGCTTCACCAACCTTGCTTGGCCCGACGGAGCCAATTGCCGCCCCAAGCCGGTGTGTGGTTCAGCAACTCGCCGCTCCAGTTTAGCTCGATGAGGAGTGGTGAGTTGCTCCACGCCGGCACGGCGGCATGGGCGTCGTCGCTGCCACGTCGTACTGCGCCACCAGTGTCCACGGTGGCCATGCCTTCGTGTCTGTGGGCGCGCCTCCCGTGCCTGCGGCAGCGCCATGCAGGAAGAGACAGAAGCCAGGTGCGTGGAGAGCGACGAGTCGGTGGCCAGCTTCTCCATGTCCGCCGCCATCATCGAGGAGAATTAGAACACGGGAGGCCGCCGCCACTTGGGTCCCATGAAGGCCACCGCCAAGGCGACGACTGCGTATCCAGGTGGTCTCTTTGCTGCTTCATCTCTTCCGAGGACCTTCGTCGACCCCGCAAGTGTCTGCCGGACATGAGGAAGACAAAGGGATCCGTGGGCGGCCATTTTATATTAGGTTTTAATTATACCATGAGAGCCGGATTAGCACCACTTAGTTCATGTAAATATAATGAAATCCATCATGTTTACATGAAGATCCAGCTTTTTATACGAAATCCTTCATGCTTATATAAAATCAGTCCATGTTTGCACGAATTTCCTCTGGTTGGTTAGAGTTGTGAAAATGTATGCCGCTGGCATTGGATGTCGTCCTCTGCGGAAGGAAGCAGGAGGAAATTTGCCGGCTGCGGTTGGAGATGCTCTTATGCTGGAAATAATAGTCATATCCAATCCATTTGAGTTAATTGCGTGTATGGTTCTCTCTCTATAAAAAGTTAATTGCATGTATAGTGTACACATGACTTGTAGGGTGGCTACAGCTTCATACAAAAAGTTAAAAAGAAACAAATCCATCCTTAATCTTGTATTCTAAGTACTCTGTGGGTTCCACTGTCAGTACGGTAGCGAAGAAGTATATATTAAATAATATATAATATAAAAATCTAAAGTTAAAGGCAGAATTCGAACTCAGGTCATCGCGTTGCGAGCATCCGGCGCTAACCAGTCCAGCACATTTTCGTTGTGGACCATGCTGGAGATATATCTCTATGTGTACTCTTATACTCTTCCGTTCCTAAATATGTCTTTTTCAGATTTCAAATGGACTACCACATACGGATGTGTATATAGACATATTTTAGAGTGTAGATTCACTCATTTTGCTCCATAGGTAGTCAGTGTTGAAAACTCTAAAAAGAACAAATATTTAGGAACAGAGGGAGTTGAAAACAGAGTTGGTCATGATGGTGTGCCTGCCATCCTGCAATATAGGCCGTCAGATTTATATCTAACAGATAGGAAGGAAACTATGGCAATTTTGCAAAATGATACCCACAGCCTTCTCCACATTTGCAAATAAGGCCTTCCCTCGTTCATCCTTTTCTCTCACAAGATAAACTACTCATACAAATGCATCTTGATGTTCCGTGCAACGCACGGGCATCTAGCTAGTTTCTTTCAAAATAGTTACTGCGATAACTGGGTTGAAGTGATATATTTATGTCTGCCTCGAATGATTTCAGATTCACTAGTAGTAACAAAGAAAAGGTTGCCTTGTTAATTTACATAAAACAGGGTGAAAACTATCTCATGAGGCCGGTGAAAACAAGGCACAATGGGTTCAGCGTCATCGTCACTACAGTTGTGCGCGCGCGAGAAGTCTACATATCAAGGGGGATACGGAGAGAAAGATGTATCGAGTGTGTGTGAGCGAGACACAGAGACACAACTAGCGTGTTGCAGATACATTAGCCACTTTGGCCTCTATGATTTTGATTACCGAGGGACTCTGATACCAGTCTTGGTGCAATCGTCAGGGTCACCCGCCTACAGTTTTCGCTAAAATGGCATACCTATACAAGGGTTCAAGTTTCGATCGATATTTGCGGAGTGGATCATCCCTCTCGAAAACGCGCTGGGATGGGATAAGTGATTCTTTTATAGGATTCCCATGGGATCGTAGAATCAACTAAGGATGGAATAGGTATTTGTGATCGATCAGCTTCCAGTATGACCGAAGACTTTCTATCTGCATTCAGAATAACCGAGGTGAACAGTCCCTCAAAGTAACCCTGTATCAGAGATGCTAACTGGTCATTACCTTCGTGGCGGCTGCTCGCTCTTTGATCAGTGATTCACCGGCCACTAGATCGATGAAGAATCTCTCAAAAATCCGCTTTTTGATCAGTGATTCACCAGCCACTACATTCTTCTTCTATCTAGTTTTTTAGCCTAGCGCGAACGAATAAGCTTAAACAAATGGTTTCTTTGGCAACGGTTTTTTCTAGTTGATTTGTCCTTATATATATTAGCCGTAGTGTAGTTTAGAGTGTAGCGAAGCGAGTGTAATACTTGTAGCGAATATAAGTAGTGTCAAAGCACTTTTGAAAGTATCTATGCAAAGGAATTGGGACAGTATCGATAGCCGCCTTTTCACTTATTGCTAGGAGTGATTGTGAGAGAATACATAACATAGGTGTTCTGATACATGCTTGTCTGACCTCGCTCTTGAACTTGTGCATGTCTGCTTCGTCTTTCTTGATCGGTTCCTCGTGTTGCATACAATGAAGTGGTGTCATGTGACGCTGGGCATAATCTCTGAAAACTCCTGACTGGTTCGGGCGCGTGCGTGTGCCGACTGCAGAGACTACAAGCCGACGCCGGAAGCGACTCGCTTCTATTCTCGATTGGATATAGATGGGGAATGTGTGTCTGCGTGTGTGTGTGTGTGTCTTTGAGAGAGAAACCAATTGATACATTAAGATCAAGATCGAGTTATCACCCTTCTGCTGTCATTGTTGGGGGGTGGGGAGGGGGAGGGAGAGAAAGACCTACCGAGAGTGTACGCGCGGTAGGCACAGAGGCACAAGTAGTGAGTGTGTGTGTATGTGTGTGTGTTTGAGAGAGAAGCCAGTAGATAAATTACTATCAAGATCGAGGTGCCACCCTACTCCTTTGGTGTCGGGTAGTGTGTGTGTGTGTGTGTGTGTGTGTGTGTGTGTTTGAGAGAGAAGCCAGTAGATAGACTAGTATCAAGATCGAGGTGTCACCCTACTCCTTCGGTGTCGGGAAGTGTGTGTGTGGGTGTGGGGGGGGCAGCGACACTTAGATATATGGAGAAGGAGTTTGTGTGACACATATCTATATTAAGGGATAGGTAGATAGCATGTGTGCGAGGCATACTTAAAGCATCACTGGGATAAATAAGTGGTGTGCATGCAAGTGCCGGAAAAAATGAAGAGAGAAACAATGTCTACGCACGTGCGCGCTCATGTGTGTGTGTGTGTGTGTGAGAGAGAGAGAGAGAGAGCGAAATCTCAAAACAAAAGGTACTCTGCTGGAATCCCATTGTATTTATTCATATGGTTCTGGGACTCGAGTTAACCTTAGGCATATGTGTGAGAGACAATTATACTTTGAGACATTAGTGGCGGTGGGTGGGCGGAATTAAAGGGGTGGGCGTGTTCGACAGAGAGAGCATATGTGTTTCTAGGTGAGAGACTTGTAGGACGGGGTAGAAAGACGAATTCTAACCTTGATGGAGGGAGAGAAATACATGAAGTGCGCGTGTGTGATTCTGATGCCCACGGAGAAATGAGATATGTATGCGTGTGAAAGAGATTACACAATTCATTCACGTATCACTATCTAGCGATCGTGGACATGCATCGCTTGAACATAAATCAATATTTACTTCGTATCGTGGCCAAATATACAATATCGATTCAATGCTATAAAGATTGGACACTCACATATCACATTTTTTCTAAATAACCATTTTCAATTGTGCATGCCAAAGTTACAGTGATGTTTCTTCAAACAACCACTGTAGCTATCATGTACATGCACCATTGTTAGTCTTGCATTCAAATTCATTAGTCTTGGATGATTTAAGGTTCTATTATGAAGTAATATATGTAATATTCATATATGAATTCAACGGGTATGCAATTTATGAAATGGAGGCTATGTAATCATATGAGGTAACACTTTTAAGTAGCGGACTACAATATCCAGTTCTTTTGTGTTCCTACAATATCCATTTCTTTTTGTACGCCTCTACAATAACACGTCAATGCATTATGTTTAAAATAAATACCCAATGGCACTAAATTATCTATTTACACAAGAAATACATAGGCTGGTCGTTTGATCCCTTTTTTTGTGAAAGCGCCTCTACACCCGTACGATTGGTCGCGCCCGTGTGAACATCCAAGTTATCGGTGCATCATCCCGGGTTATTGTCTTTTTTCTCGGGTGGACTTCACACCAGTTATTAACTGCTGACGTGTGCCCCGTGTACACAGTCTCACATGACCTTCCCGCTAGCACTGTTCAGAATTAGTTGAAACTGGATACGAACGATCCCACGGGCGGCAAAATCTCCCGCCTCCTTCTAAAATTTCCGCCACCTAGTCTTTAGCATGTGAAATTCCCCTTTTGTCCTTGGTGCACGGAGAACAACAGTTACAATACCGCCCTCATTTACATAATAGGTCGGGGCTGCTTTGGTAACTTCTGGTTCCCCCCACCACACGGCACCCCCATTTCCTGTCCCCCTCCCGCAAAAATGACTAACTCCACAGCACCAGAGCATCTTACATCACGTCGTCCGTACTTCATCGACCTTTCTACCCCTCCCCTCTTGAAACCCTAGACTACTCATCCACCGGTGTACCAGAGCCATTCACTACCAGCGGCGTCCACCTCACCGGATCTGCTTCTGCGGCCGCATCTACCCCTCCCACCTCCCGTAGAAACAAGTAGACTGCTCATCCACCACTGTACCACAGCCCATTTAGTGCCGGCCTTGTCCACTGCGCCGAATCTGCTTCGCCGGTACTCACGTCAACCGCAGCGCATCTGCAGTGGCTCCTTCTTACTCCCCACCGGAGACGCTTCGTCCACACCCCCCGGAACCGCCCCACCGATGCCCCCATCGATGGCCTCTAATCCTCTTCGCCGACATGTTCCTCAACCCTACCAGAGCCGCTTCACCAACACCAACATAAACCCCACCGAAGTAGCTTCACTTATACCATTCTCAACCCTACCGGGGCCGCTTTGCCAACTCACAAGTCCACGGCCTCAGATCCGCTTTGTCGTACCCTCGTCCAACCTACCGGAGCAGCTTCTGACACTCCGCCCACGGCCGCAGATCCGCATCATCGACACCATCCTGAACCCAACCACCGGAGCAGCTTCACTGATGCCCTCGTCCACAGCCTCAGATCCGCTTCGCCCACACCGTAGTCCACCCTACCAGAGCCGCTCCGCAAACACCCTACTCGATGGTTCTAGATCTGCTTAGCGGACCTCGATAGCCAGTGCAGCTTCATCACCCTTCACGTTTCTAACCTGATTCCCACCGTCTGGCAAGATGCCAAGCACCCGCCACGTCCTAGGTACTTGTCACCTTTAAACCCGTCCAGCATCACCTGCCCAATGTACTTCAAATATACTAACAGGTCGCTGTTACATGTTATGCAGCTGGCAAAAACTACAAGGACAATGTTTCTTCTGGATCTAACAGCTTGGCCGACCAAGATCCAGGACTGAGGCATTGCTATGATCTTGCAAGTGCGTCTCTCTCTCTTGTATTGTTGTGTGCCTGCCAACGTCCTTTGCTAGGATTTTCGATGAGTAATCCCTTTGTGCAGACTATGATTTCTACTACTGGCTGCTAAATTAGATATGTAGATGTCATACATGATACTCCCTCAGTTCCTAAATATAAGTCTTTCTAGAGATTCCACTATAGGCTACATACAGAGCAAAATGAGTGAATCTACACTCGAAAATGCATCTATATACATCTGTATGTGGTCCATACAGGAATCTCTACAAAGACATATATTTAGGAACAGAATTGTAGGTGGCATGTAGGAATTCCAGTGCACTACATTACGCTCCCTTAGAGTGCCTGCTAGTCCGGCACACAGAGTCATGGCTAGTTTATGCTATGCACACAATCGTTAATTGGTGGTTTAAATATGCGCAAGGGATATGCAACGTATTATCATGTAGAGATGTCTGAAATTAGGCGTGTCAACTTGCAGATAGGGTTATGCAATGAAAAAGTACAAGATGTATGTGGCAATTTCATGGAACATCACAAAAAAAGGAGAGGCGATGGTGGGCCTATACAGTGTGCTATGGTAGGTCACTTCGGCCCAGTTTTTTGCAGGATTCTCCCAGAATCTGCCCCTCTCTAGATTCTCCTAGAATCTTTGACCCCCCTTTGATTTTACAACCCTACCTAATTAGACCCTAACTAGATAGGATTGTAAAACAAATGGGGCTCAAAGATTCTGAGAGAAACTGGGTAGGGGTCAGATTCTGGGAAAATCTAGCAAAAGAACTGGGCCTCCATTGCAATCATCGTGACATGTTATATGTATGTCAGTTCTATTGGCCAAGTTTCTTAGGGACAGTTATTACGAGTTATCCTAAGAAAATAAGCACCTGTGAATATAAGCTCCAGGTAATAAGCCAACCAGTTCTTTTCATTGCCTGCCTTTTGAGCTTATCTTTGGTATGATCAGTGAAAATTCTAGATTGCATTATATTTTGTCATTTTGCTGCCCATATGAAAATTAATTTGACTTGCAAACATCACAAATTGAACCCAGTGCAGTAATTAATATGATAGGAAAACAAACCATCTACTTGGCACAATCTACTTTGGTCAATGTCTTCCATAGAGATCCCATTGCCTAATTTAAACGAAGAACGCATGACCCAAATTTAAATGAAGAACAATTATTATCGAAATTCGATGGTCCAAGTGGTTGGTTATTATCATATAGTAGCACCACCTGAAAGCATCATATAGCAGTAGCAGCAGCTCATGGCAACTCATCATACAGCAGCAGCAGCAGTGTGCAATTCATCATATGCCAGCAGCAGCTCATAGCAATTCATCATATAGCAGCAGCAGGAGCAGATCATAGCAATTCATCATATAGCAGTAGCAGGAGTAGCTCATAGCAATTCATCATATAGCAGCAGCAGGAGCAGCTTATAGCAACTCATCATGTAGCAGAAGCAGTAGCTCATAGCGATTCATTATATAGCAGCAGCAACTCATAGCAATCATCATATAGCAACAGCAGGAGCAGCTCATAGCAATGCATCATATAGCAGCAGCAGAAGGAGCTCATAGCAATTCATCGTATGGCGGACCAGAATGAAAATTTGGCAAAAAAATCAGAGGAGATCCTCACCGTGTTGGATGAGCTCATCCTTCAACAGCACCTCAAGGCCACGGCCTGGGAGGAGGGGAGGGGAATGAGGTGCCTTCTGCCGCAGTGTGGCATCAGCCATAGTTGTGCGGCGCACGCCAGAGTAGTGTGTTGGACGGACAACAGCGGAGAAGCTGCTGGAGACCATGAGAATGAGGGGCGGCGCCAGAGGGAGAAGCCGCCAGGGGGATTTGGCCCTACCCGCTGGCCATGTAGCCTAGCTGGATAGAGCATCGTCGAGGACCAGGCCAGATGGACCAGTGGCGACAACTCGCTGGAGGAACCCTACCGCTGCACACAGGGGATCGAGGTAGAGGGAAAGGGGAGAGGACATGCAAGCGGGCGGGTCAATGAACGCTTGCGTGTTTGTTTTTACTTGAGGGTCAGGTGTGACGCGGGCGTGAGCAGAGTCATTTTGAGTGTAATATAGGCAGACAACAGGGTCATTTCACTATTCCCCTTCCCTTCAATTTTTAGTGAGCTTCTACCTGAAATACCCCCTCCAAAGCGAAATAAGTTAAGCCCAACCCCATAACTCAAAAATGACTTCTTCACATCTTTTATTGCTTATTTTGACAATAAGCTCTGAAAAGACAAAATAGAACTGGCCCTTAACCTGCAATTCAATTGTGCGTGCAATGATGAATCACTCCTGCCAGCTATAGTGTACATTTAGGCATCATCATACATGGCATAACCTAATACATGTGCATTCCATTGTAGAATCTGGAATATGCAATGTTTATGTTAGTTCATACATTGCACATGATGTTTAAATGCCCCTTAAATCCGGTCAGTCAAGTGATGGTCTTTAAGCCTCCTTCTTTGCTTCTTTTCTTGATATGTAAGATTTGCTCACACATCTGCTCAATTGCTTGTTTGTATCAGCCGGCCATACTAGGACTGTTTGCTTTGATTACTTGGTGTTCTTGACCTAACACTCTAACAAAGCTTGTCAACGATTTAAACACTAAGGGCTGCTGTAGTGGGGGCTTGTCTAACTCATAGGTGACATAAAGGTTTGGTTGTACACTAAAGTAGGCTCTCCAAGAGTACCTGGAGATCCAGTTCAAAGGTATGCATAGTTTTTACATAGTGCACACATAGTAAATTGTCATTTCATTGTGTGCAAGAGATGTGGCATGTTTCATTATGTGGTGTTGTTTTGTTATAATCTCATCCTTTTGTGTTGTTCACAGACTAGAAAGTATGCATATTTAACTTCCAAGGAGACGAGTAACTAGTTTGTGTCACCTTGCAGAGGGCGTGCAATGAAGATAAGATTGAGGATTTCCAAGTACAAGATGTTAGGAAGGAGCCTTGCAAGAGAAGGAGGAGCAGCGCTGAGCCTGTTCAACCAGTTAATGTAAGTCACTGTATCGAACTCAACAATTCAATTGCTTGTTTGTTTCAGGCATAGCTAAATTGCTCTTTTCAATTGCTTTATTTGTCCTCAGTTAATGAGATGCCCAAACAATGATGCCTGATGTTGGGTACTTGTATAACTATTAGTTGACATAATTAAAGGCCTTACCATTTAATTACTCTGGCGAAGTGTGCCTGAAGTTTTGAAGTCTATTAACCAACTATTACTGCATGAGGCTCACAATCTAGTTTATACTAGGCTAATGATTGCATAGTTTTGCTTGTTGTAGTAGGTTTGTATGAGTCCCTCTGTTGTTCATTATGCTCCCTAAGACTTTAATTGAGCTATAGAATGGCCAACTGCTTGCTTACTTATATGAAACGTGTTGTCTAAATTTGTAACATGTCTGTGTTTTAGATTTGGCCCCAACATCATGCTCCTCTGGTGAGCTAAGAGAGATTTTTGTATGCGGGCTGCACATACTACCATTTTTATAATTTTTAAAATATCACCTGCTTATGCTTCATGACGTGTAACATTATTGTTAGCCATGTTCTGCCATGTACAAAATAGTATGTCTTGCTCGCTTCATTGTTGTAACTATATTTCTGCCCTAGTCATGTGTACTTATAGAAACATTTCAAGATGAAGTGACATCAACACAAAGATCTGCGAGTAGTGCGGCATGGCCGTTACCAAATGATTATGGATTGGAATTGGAATGTGCTAACGTTCTCGAGCATCAACTTGAGGTGTCAAGACAACGTATACATGATTCTCAACTTGCAATCAACAAGTTGAGACTGGACTTGCAGGTATTAGATGCAGGAGTCAAAAAATGAAACGAGACACCGAGGTTACCATGAAGGAATTGGAGATTTTGCAGACTGAAATTTGTGCTATCTGAATCCGGCCAATCCTATTTTCTGAAGAGATTATAATTCAAATGGTAAGTTTTGTTGATGTGCGTCCATGATGTATGAGCTTTATTTGTCCAGTGTATGTAATTTGCTGTTCGTGTAAGCTTTATTATCACTGGTGCCGAACAATAATGCCAAGTGGGTATAATCTGCTGTAATTCCTTTATTGTATAGTGTAGGATTATTCTACGTTTCTATGCCTTAGTCTTTATATTGTATAGTGTATGTTTTTTAGAGGCGATAGTATAGAGTAGGATTATTCTTTGAATATGCTATATCGTTGAAATGGGGCCAACATGCCCAAACATTTCCTTGACGCCATACAAACGAACAAACATTGGTGTCAAAGCGGGCCTTAATTGGGCTGGTCAAAATAATATTTAGTGGATCCCAAATGATGTGGCCCACCGTAACAACGGCTCTTAGCAGGCCATTAATAGGCCGAAAGCTCGATAGGAATGTATACATGGAAATGGCCCACGGGCCTCTAGCAAGCCGAAATAAATGTCAATTTTGTCTCGGCCCTTTTACTTTACGGGCCAGTAAGAGGCCGAAAGTGTTATGGGCCAGAGGAGGCCCAATTTGCAAACTAGGCTTTTAACAGGCCGAAAGTCGCGTCGGGTTGAAATTTTGCCCTGCTGAACATGGGCCCCTAATGGACCCAAAGTCAAAGGCCGAACTGTTGTGCGGGCCGTTAATAGGCCGAAAGACAAAATGGGCTAGGAATTGGCCCATTTACCGAATGGGCCGAGGACAGGCCTAAAGTCACAACGGGCTAGAATTGGCCCAACTGCATAATGGGCCGAGAAAAGGCCAAAAGACGTTTCGGGCCTTTAATGGGCTAGAACTGACGATGGGCTGCTAACAGGCCAAAAGAAGCTCGGGCCGTAATCGGGCCCAAAGACGTACCTGGCCTTTAATGGGTTGAAACTGACAATGGGCTGGAAATTGTCAAATCTAGAATGGGCCTTTGATGGGCTGATTCTATGTAACTTGTATGGGCCGTGCTTGTGAATGGGCCTGACTCAAGTAGGCCGCTAATGGGTCGGCCCGCTTATTTTGACAGGCCCGGCCTTTTAACCTGAATGGGGCACTTTTGGATAGAGACACGTGCCGACGTATCATAGGCGTGTTCCGTCCATTCGTTGGATGATAATTGTCCGAACGCCCGGCCGACATGTGGATCTGCCGACGAATGATAATTTTACACATGGAAAATCCCCATTGGTCCAGGCTCTTAACGGGTTATCGGATCCAAACCGGAACCCAATAGCTTAACGGCGACCCGTTATGGTGGATGCCACGTGTCGGTTACCCTTGACGAAAGCACTTCTATGACGCGCGATTTATCGTCATGGAAGTGGACACTTCTGTGATGATAAATTTGGTAATGGCATGGAACATCTCTATGACAGCATAGGTATGACTATCTTTATTCTGTCATAAAATCATCATGGATGTACATGCATGACAGAAAACGTGACCTAGTGACAAACACATATCATCACGGAAGTGTATTCTTTTGTTGTGTATCATGAGTTTTGCTTGGACCGTCTTGTATTATATGAGTCTTTGCTTGTTTTGCTTTTTAGTTTGTGTCATCTATCCTTGTTGGACACACCTATCTGAGAGGGCCAAAATTATGCTATGATTTGTTAGAATTGCTCTCTATGCTTCACTTAAATTTTTTGAGCTATGGAGTTGCTCAAGTGCTTCATTTATATCTTTTTGAGCACGGTGTGCTTTAATATTTTTGAAGAAATGCTCTCATGTTTCACTTAGATTTATCTGAGAGTTAGTAAGTTTTTGAATAAATTCTCTCATGCTTCACTTATATTATTTTGAGAGATGAAAAAAATTATTCTCATGTTCTTCACTTAAATTTGATTGAGCTATCAAAAGTAACATACAAAATTAGTCCCAAAGTGATTGATATTCAAGAGGGATACAATAAAAACTTTCATGAAGATCATCATACAAAATAAACTTGATCACTTGTAATAGTTTTGCGATATGATGATAGTGATATGTGAGTCATGTTGGTGAGTAATTATGCTTTAGTAAGAATATTGGTGTTAAGGTTTGTGATTCCCTATGCAAGCACGAAAGTCAATAGTTATGCAATTAAATTACATCCTACTTGTGGTGCATTATTCGGTGTTAGTCATGCTTAATGCTCGCTTATGTGATTTTTCGTTTATTGGTTGGATGCTTCTCAATCTATTTGCTAGCCTCCACTTGTACTAACTAGAAATAGTACTTGTGCATCCAAAATCTTTAAACCCAGTTTTGCCATATAATTCCACCATACCTACCTATATGCGGTATTCCCGTGCCGTTCTAAGCAAATTTGTATGTGCCATCTCTAAATTTTCAAAATAATTTTCCTTTTTGTGTGCTCGTACCGCTCATGAAGCGGCAGGGGGTGGTCAATATTTTCCATGCTAGATGTGTTATTCTCAAGATGAGTGCTTATTCATTTGTCATTGCATGAGAGTACGGCGGTAATAGGGATGCCCAGTCCCAAAATAAAAAGAAATTTACTTTATGTTGTCCTTGGAAAGTGTTGGTATGGACGGTACCCGTGGATACGGCTAGCTGTGGAATGTGAAAGAACGCTGGAAAAATGAATAAACTTTATTTTCTATTTGGGAACCGCCTATGATATATCTAGCATGGAAAGTGTTTGGAATTACTCGGTCGTTTTTGTTGACGGGAAAGTATGCCTCTCAAAAAATTTATCCTCAATTTAAGCTTTGAGCTCTGGCACCTCTACAAATCCCTACTTCCCTCTGCGAAGGGCCTTTCTATTTACTTTATGCAATTTTTATTTTTATTTGAGTATCCATCTTCTCTTATAAAGCACCAACTAAGGGGCACTATGATCGTACTTGAGCATTGGGTGTAGGAAATATGCTAGTGTGCTTCATGAATGGATCAATGATTGAGCATGATGGGCTAGGGATAACTTGCTTTAGTGTTGATATTTTGAAAGACATGGTTGCTTGTTGATATGCTTGAGTATTTAAATCTTCATGTCAAAACTAGACTATTGCTTTGAATCATATAAAAGTCCAAATGTCTATGCTACAAAAGAAAAGAATATGTGATGAACATGTTAGGCGGCATTCCACATAAAAAATTCTATTTTTATCATTTGCCTACTCGAGGACGAGTAGGAATTAAGCTTGGAGATGCTGATACATCTCCAATGCATCTATAATTTTTGCTTGTCCATGCTGTTATATTATCATGCTTGGATGTTTTACAATCATTTTATAGCAACTTATATCATTTTTTGGTACTAACCTATTGACATGGTGCCTAGTGCCAGTTGTTGTTTTTTGCTAGTTTTTTACTTCGAAGAAAATCCATACCAAACGGAGCCCAAACGGAGCAAAACTTTTTGGAGAATTTTTATGGACTAGAAGACCCAGGATTGGCCAAAGAAGTACCAGACGGGATGCGCGAGGTGGGCACAACCCACGAGGGCGCGCCCAGGAGCCCAAGCGCACCCTGGGGGGTTGTGCCCCCCTCGGTGGCCTCCCGCGCCGCCTCTTCGCCCTAAAATCCCCAAATATTCCAAAAACCCTAGGAGAGTCGATGACACACAACTCCAGCCGCCGCAAGTTCCAGAACCACGAGATCCAATCTAAACACCATCACGGAGGGGTTCATCATCCTCATTGGTGCCTCTCCGATGATGCGTGAGTAGTTCATCATAGACCTACGGGTCCTTAGGCAGTAGCTAGATGGCTTCATCTCTCTCTTTTGATTCTCAATACAATGGTCTCTTGGAGATCTATTTGATGTAACTCTTTTTGCGGTCTGTTTGTTGGGATCCGATGAACTTTGAGTTTATGATCAGACTTATTTATCCATGAAAGTTATTTGATGAAGGAAATATGCCCTAGAGGCAATAACAAAGTTGTTAATTTATATTTCCTTATATCATGTTAAATGTTTATTATTCATGCTAGAATTGTATTAACTGGAAACTCGATACATGTGTGGATACATAGACATAACACTGTGTCCCTAGTAAGCCTGTACTAGACTAGCTCGTTAATCAAAGATGGTTAAGTTTCCTAACCATAGACATGTGTTGCCATTTGATGAATGGGAACACATCATTAGGTGTAGCGACCCGACCCGAAATCGGTCAAGTCTCTGTGTAGCTGTACCATCCCAAGATCATGCTGCCACACACAGTACATTGATGAAAAGATTCAAAGTTCAATCACACCTGAATTTATTACACGATTCTCATATCGAGTCTTTATTACATCATAATAAATTCGGCCGAAGGCCAACTCATGAGAAAATAAACTAAATAAAGTTGCGGAAGCGTAGATGAATAGCGAATCCATCCGACTCCATAGGGCAATCGCCAAGCGTGGATCGTAGCCTCACTCTTGGTCGGAAAACTCCTCTGCAACATAAGACGTTGCAGCCGTGTAGGTCAGCATTTTGAATATGCCGGCAAGTCATAGAGAGAACAACAATAATAATGCTAACACTATATGCAATTTGGCTGCGGGGCTCTAAGTTTTATGTTTTTGCGAAAAAGCCAGTTTTTCCCTACAACAAAGGACTTGCTTGCAATTACTACAAAATGTTGGTTGTTATTGAGATGGTTCCGCCAACCAATGTCTCATTCCCAATTATTAAATAACCCCTCAATTAGTTTATTAAGTTCGGTGTTGAGATTTCCGAAATACTCCAAGTTCCAGAGGCTCAAATTGTCCGTAACCAAGGACACGGCTAATCGATTAGGTCCTCACTCTGCAGAGGTTTGTGCACTTTACCCGCAAGAATCGTTCCCTCCTTTTTAAGTCTTCGCACTGCCTGGTGTTTGAAGATGGGACGAACGAAACAGGGTCTTCTGAAGAGTTCCTCTGGGCCACTACCGGTGCCCATCCAATCCTACTGTTCTTCTACATCTCGTAGCACCGACCGGCCAGAGTCACGCCTAGGGTCGACCAAGCCAGAGCCCATAATGGCTTGCGGCTGCACAGGTAAGCTTCCGGTCAATGGGGTATCCATCCGTCTCTTTGTGGCTGGGTGAAGCTTTCCACAAGATGTCATGGCGCTTCTCCATGCATCCCGGCCATCCGCTGGTTTCTCCAGGGTGCCTGTCAACCGTCCTCCACCCAGTAGTGAATTTGAAGTCCATCTTGAGCTTGAAGTCATGGGGTTGTCATCATCTTGACTCTCACATCTCCCTTATGAATCTCTCAACCAACCCCGTCTACGAGCATAGCAAAATGAACTACATCGTCCCGGGAAATGGTAACAAGGGGAATTGGGTTCATCCTACCTCATGATACTACTCAAGAACATAACTTAAAATTCTCCTACTGCATGCATGGTGGGGAGGTATAATTTTAATGCAATAAAATCATAGGTATTGTAAAAACATGATCAAATGACTTGCCTGACTGACGGTCTTCGAAAGCTAGCGACTCGTAATAGCAGGCTTCGCACTCCGGGAATTCTATTCGAAGCAAACAATAACCACATAAGCATACAACTATATTAACAAAACAGCAAGCTAACGTAATTCACACATAAACAATCAAACCAAACCAAAGAGGACTCAAAGAACTCCAAGCCAACAACTAGCAAGAAAAATAATAATAAACATTTTCTTTTTCTGTAAATAAAGTTCACGTTATAAAACTACAGAAACTAATCTAAAATAAATTATAACAGAGGTAAAATAAAATTTTAAAATAACTAGAACAGCAGAAAACAGCAGCAAGCTAAATAAAACTAGAAAGGCTTGATTTCGACTAAAAATAAATTTAATAAAGACAAAAAAATACCCAGATGAATTCTACTGTTAGGCAAGGTCAAAACAAAGCAGTGACAAAAAGAATCACTAAAAAGGAATAATCCTAGCTCAATCTATAACAGAAATACTAATCTGACTAAAACTAATGTAAACCAATTTTTAAAAACTAAAACATGGCCGAATCTATTTTCTACAGAAACTATAGGAAATTTGTAGACTAACAAAAAAAGAATCAACTAAAAATAATAAATAACCTAAAAGATATAGATTTTCAAGATTGGAACTATTCTGTTTTAGAACAGAAACGAAAATAAAACTAACGCGCTAACGGGCCGAAACAGTGAGCGTTCTAAAACTAAACAACGCTTAAGCGTTTAATAAACCATTGCGTCCGCGGGCTAACAGAAATAAACCAATCGGCCGGTCCAACTAAACCGCAACTTAAAATAAACCGTTCTAAACCAAAACTAAAACCGGTCTACTAAAAAAACCAAACTCTTCGCGGATTTAATCTAATCTAACGCGTCGGTTTGAGATCGGACGGCTGCGGGTAACTCCGGCAACTTACAGAGAGTTCGACGGCGACAGCGACTTGGGAGACGGCGGCGTGGCGGCTCCGGCGATCGGGGAGGAAGGAGGAGTGGCCGGGGCGGTGCGGCGGAGCGAGGGCGTCGTCGGGGTGGTCTTGGTGGAGCTCGGGGCGACTGGAGCGGCGGGGACGAGGCGGTGTAGAGCCCGGTGCTCTGCAGCTCCGGCGGGCGGCGAACGAGCACAGGGGCGACGGCTTCGGGGGCTCCTGGACAGGGAGATGATGTCAAGGAGGTGCGTCACGAAGTTGAGGTTCGGGTGAAGATGCTTGGAGGGGCAGAGGGTGCTTACCGGCGTCGGGAGTGGCGGCGGCAGTGAGATGCGTTCGGCGAGGGCGCGAGCTACGGGTGGAGTTGAGCTTAGGGTTTTGGGGGGATCGAGAGAGGAGGGGCTTGGACTTTTATAGGGCGTAGTCTAGGGAGAGGGGCGACGCGGGATTGCGATCCCGAGAAAATCGCGGTGACGGGCGGCGGCGGTCGCGCTCGAGCGCGGCGAGACATGGGCGAGGGGAAACGAGAAGGGGTGGGGCTGGTGCGTCAGCGAGAGAGAGAGGGGTGGAGGTGAGCGGGCGACCGAGGGGGAGAGGAGTCGGACGCGGGGCGCTGGGGCAAGCCGGCTCGGGCGCTCGTGGGCTGCGCTCGGCGCTGGCTGGGCCGGTTGGCCTGGCCAGCTCGGGGCTTTTCCCCCTTTTTTTGAATTAAGGCAGAGAGAGAAAACTAATTATAGAGAAACCTATAATATTTTTATATAGGAAGTATATATCAATAAAATCAGAAAAAATAAATCCTACAACGTGAACATTTTTTCAGAGGCAAAACAGAAACAAAAATAAAAACATTTTGTGCAAATTCCAAATAAAATTCTAATTTTGAATTCAACCTTTTGGCAATATTTTCTTCTGACATTTTTTTTAGTGTCATGTTAGCTCCTCTCATACTTTTAAACAAGTATTTGTCAGGGATATTTGAAACAAATTTCGAATGCCAAGTTGAATTCAAATTCAAATAAAACTCAAATGCCTCTGAAAATTTCCAAATGCCACTCAATTCAAACAAAATGCATAGATGCTTAGCTAATAATTGTAAAACATTCCAAATTAAAAATTTGGGATGTTACAAACCTAGCCACCTTAAGATGAATCTCGCCCTCGAGATTCGGGTTGGCTAGCAAATAGGTGCGGGTGGTCTCGGCGGAGATCTTCTTCTCGCTCCCAGGTGGCTTCCTCCTCGGAATGATGACTCCACAGAACTTGCAAAACTTGATGATCTTGCTGCGGGTAACTCTGTTCGCAGTCTCGTGAATTCTGACGGGTTTCTCCTCGTAAGTCAGATCACTATCAAGCTGTATGGCCTCTAGGGGCACTGTGTCTCTCAAAGGAATATCGGCCATCTCAGCATGGCATTTCTTCAGATGGGAAACATGGAAGACATCATGAACTCCTGACAATCCTTCTGGCAATTCCAGCTTGTATGCAACTTCTCCTCTGCGTTCGAGGATTTTGTAGGGGCCTGTAAACAGGGGTGCTAACTTTCCTTTAACACCGAACCTCTTGATTCCTCGAAGTGGGGACACACGGAGATATGCTCGGTCTCCAACTTCATACGTTATCTCCTAACCAGATCGGCATAACTCTTTTGTCTCGACTGGGCTATCTTGAGTCTATCTCGAATCAGCTTGACCTTCTCTTCGGAGTCTCTGATAAGATCGGGACCAAAAAAATTTGGTCTCCAACACCATCCCATAGCAATGGTGTTCTACACCTCCTTCCGTATAGAGCTTCGAAAGGGGCCATCTTCAGACTGGTCTGATAGCTGTTGTTGTACGAGAACTGTGCGTATGGCAGATTGTCATCCCAGCTAGATCCATAGTCTAGCGCGCAAGCTCTCAACATGTCCTCCAGAATCTGGTTGACTCTCTTGGTCTGTCCATCTGTCTGCGGATGAAAAGTTGTACTAAACTCCAGCCTCGTACCCAAAGTTTCATGCAACTGATTCCAAAACTTTGAGGTAAATTGCGTTCCTCTATCTGATACGATACTCCTCGGAACTCCATGCAGACATACGATCCTGGTCATGTATATCTTGGCTAACTTAGCGCTGGTATATGTGGTCTTCACGGGAATGAAATGAGCTACCTTGGTCAAGCGATCAACCACTACCCAGATAGAATCATAACCTGAACGGGTCCTCAGTAATCATGTGATAAAATCCATTCCAAGTTTTTCCCATTTCCACTCGGGTATCGGCAAAGGTTGAAGTAACCCTGCCGGCTTCTGATGTTCCGCCTTTACTTGCTGACAAACATCGCATACTGCTACGTACTCGGCAATATTCTTCTTCATACCTGTCCACCAGAAACTTTCCTTCAAATCCAGATACATCTTGGTGTTGCCTGGGTGAATCGAGTACGGTGAATCATGGGCCTCCTGAAGAATTAACTTCCTGACCTCTGGGTCATTAGGCACATAGATGCGATCCTCAAACCATAAAGTTCCATGCTCATCTTCACGAAAACCTTTAGCCTTTCCGTTACTCATCTTTTCCTTTATCTCTGCAATTTCCTTGTCTGTCTTCTGGGCTTCGCGGATTCTTTCGGTCAGAGTGGACTGTATATCCAAGGTGGCGACAAATCCTCTCGGTACTATCTCTAGTCGGAGCTCTCTGAGATCGTTGGCTAATTCCTGAGGTAATCCTCCAGCTATGAGGGTGTTCATATAACTTTTACGGCTCAAGGCATCTGCTACAACATTTGCCTTCCCTGGGTGATAATGCAATCTCATGTCATAGTCCTTGATCAATTCAAGCCATCTCCTCTGCCTGAGGTTCAATTCCTTCTGCGTGAAAATATACTTCAGGCTCTTATGATCCGTGTAAACATCACAACTGTTTCCGACAAGGAAATGTCTCCAGGTCTTGAGTGCGTGCACTACGGCTGCTAACTCCAAATCGTGTGTGGCATAATTCATCTCGTGAGGTCGTAGCTGTCTGGAGGTATAAGCTACAACTTTTCCTTCCTGCATGAGCACTCCTCCGAGTCCTTGACGAGAAGCATCACAATATACCTGGTAATCCTTGTGTATGTCTGGCAAAATGAGCACTGGGGCTGTAACCAGACGTTTCTTCAGCTCCTGGAAACTGGCTTCACAATCCTCGGTCCAAATGTACTTGGCTTCCTTCTTCAACAGCTCAGTCATGGGCTTGGCAATCTTGGAGAAATTCTCAATAAACCTCCGATAATATCCTGCGAGTCCGAGAAAACTACGGATCTCCTTGACTGAGGTGGGGGACTGCCAGTTGGTGACCGATTCGACCTTGGTGGGGTCGACTGCTATTCCTTCTCCTGAAATAACATGTCTGAGGAATCCGACTCCTTCAGCCAAAATTCACATTTGCTGAACTTGGCATATAACTGATGTTCTCGGAGTTTCTCCAGAACTAGACGCAGATGTTCCTTATGCTCTTCCTCGCTCTTGGAGAAAACCAATATGTCATCGATGAACACCACGACAAACTTGTCCAGATATTCCATAAATACCTTGTTCATCATGCTCATGAAATACGCAGGGGCATTAGTCAATCCGAATGACATGACGGTATACTCATATAAACCATACCTGGTGGTGAAAGCTGTTTTGGGTATATCATGTTCACGAATGTTCAACTGATGATACCCTGATGAAGATCGATCTTGGAGAATACCTTGGCTCCAACTAGCTGATCAAATAAATCATTAATCATTGGCAGAGGGTACTTGTTCTTGATGGTCACATCGTTCAATGAACGATAATCCACAACCATTCTCAGGGTTCCATCCTTCTTCTCTACCAAAAGAACTGGGGCTCCCCAAGGTGACGAGCTTGGCCAAATATATCCCTTCTCCAATAGCTCCTTAATTTCCTTCTTGATCTCTTCCAAATCATTCGGGGGCATCCGATAGGGTCTCTTGGATATTGGGGCTGTGCCGGGCAATAACTCAATCAAAAACTCAATGTCTTTGTCTGGTGGCATTCCTGGTAATTCCTCTGGAAACACATCGGGAAAATCTTGCACTACGGGCACTTCCTCCTGAACAACACCCATGAGGGAATTCACCCGATTCTTCATCGGTGTGCGTCTGGATACATACTTGATCCTCTTCTGCTCCGGGGTGGTGAGCAAAATCGTCTTGCAGGCACAGTCGATGTTTCCTTCAAACTTGGTCAACCAATCCATGCCTAGGATTACGTCCAATCCCTGGGATTCCAATACTATGAGGTATGCGGGAAAATCATGATTTCCAATGGTGAGGGTCGAATGACAGCCTAAGCCTGCCGTCATCTCTCCTCCTGGGGAAGTGACCTGAAGCGGGGTTCTAAGGGTTCTAGTGGGCAACCCGTACTTTTCCACAACTACCCTTGATATGAATGAATGCGTTGCACCGGAATCAAAGAGTACCAATACTGGATGTGAATTTAATAAAAACTTACCAACCACAGTGTCAGGCTGATCATAGACGTCCTCCACGTCAAGGTGATTCACCTGAGCACGAGGAATAGGGTTGGGCTTCTTTGCTGAGCTTCCATTGCCGTTGTCGTTTCCATTCCTCTGCTTGGCCTCCGGACAATCGGTGGCATAGTGTCCTGTCTTCTGGCACTTGAAACAGGTGATATGACTCAGATCCTTCTTAGCAGGAGCATGCCGGTGCTGGTTGCCATTGCCTCCATTGCCTGACTTGGAGTTGTTGTCATGGTTGCGATTGTTCCCATTCCCTCCATGGTTATGTCCTCCATGATTATGTCCTCCATGGGTGTGATGGGTATGTCCTCCCGAGTATGGGGCATAGCGGGGCTTTTGCTGAGCTCCGGAGTTGTATTTTCCCTGGCCATATTTCTGCTTGCGGCTATCAATCTGCTGCTGCTTGCCTTCAAGTATGGTGGCCTTGTCTACCAGCTCCTGGTAGTTGTTGAAGGTAGCCACCATTAGCTGCATTCCCAGCTCATCATTGAGTCCCTCGAGAAACTTCTCCTGCTTTGCGGCATCTGTGGCCACATCATCTGGGGCATAGCGAGATAATTTGCTGAACTCATCCACGTACTGCCCCACAGTACGGTTCCCCTGGCGTAAGTTGCGGAACTCACGCTTCTTCAGACTCATGGCTCCAGCTGAGACATGAGCGGTGCGGAAAGCCTGTTGGACCTGATCCCATGTCATGGTGGCGACCGGATAAGTGGCGATGTAGTTCTCCCACCAAGAGGCTACAGGTCCATCAAGCTTATGTGCGGCAAAGCGCACCTTCTTTGCATCTGTGCACCCAGCAATGGCTAACTCCCTTCCGACCTTGCGGAGCCAATCATCGGCCACAATCGGCTCAGTGCTGCTAGAGAACACTGGCGGATTCAGCCTTAGGAAGCGGGTCAAGTTGTCAACAGGGGGGGCGGCGGTGGATTATTGTTGTTGTTGTTGTTGTTCTGGTTCTGGATGAGCATCTGCATCAGGGCATTCTGTTGCTGGATCAGCTGGGTGAGCTCCGGCGGAGAGTTGAAACCGGGGTCACGTCTCAGAGGCATTTGGTGTTTTGGAGTGGATGAGAAATTAGAATAGAACAAGGGTCTAATGAGAAAATAGCACTACCCATATGAATGCACAATCATAATCACACCAATCATTTATTCATTCATCTCAAACAAGGTTCCATCTCGGATTACAAAATCTCGCGACTAATCGAAAATAACGGCCTAACTGATCGACGAAAAAAAAATATAGCATGGCGGTCGACTAAATGTCTTTATCAATTATCCTTGCGTCCTCCGGTGCGGAGTCCTCTGGTGCGTCATCCTCTAGTGCGGCGTCTCCTCTTGCGGCTTCCTTCGGTGGAGCTCTCTTCATAATCCTGGTCATTGCTCACGAGGGGTCCATCATCTCCACTCGGAAAAAGGTCTTCTCCCAGGTCCATCTTCTCCTCCAGTGTGGCAATATATTTATCCCGGTCCTTGATTCTATCCATAAAATCTTTGACTTCTTCTTCATGTTCAAGGAAGTCCGCGCGTGCCTTCTCCTCCAGTTCCAGTTCACGGAACAACAACCTCCTGTGTACCTTCGAGTTTCGGCGTGTCTGGATTTCTCGGTTCCTGATGAGACTCTCCAAGTCTTGGACATATGAAAGAATGGAGTCGTCCTCTACGGTACGGATGATATCTCCATTCCTAGCTCTGCGAGAAATCATGGCGAGGTCTGATGGGTCGAGCTCGGCCCTGTACTCTTCTCGGAGATGTCCAAGTGCATGATAAATCGCCATGTCTCTTCCGAGGATCCAAGTGAAATCGGTAAACTCAAAGTCAATGGGCTCTGAATGTCCTCTGAAGGTCCTCCCTGGAATGTGCACCTTAATCCTGTAGCAGGTATCCGTCGGAAGTGCATTGGTAGGCTTCCCGGTGATTGAGGGCAGAGCAATCTTTAGCTTCTTCATGATCTGAACCAGCTTCTTGCCGAGAAGCATCGTCTCATCTGGCTGGCAAAACTCTGGTAGCAGAACTGGGGTGAACTCGGCGGCCATCTAGAATGTTGAAAATCGAAGAGAAGTCAGAAATGAACAGGGGAGAATTACGGAATGATAAGGATACAAAATAAAATAGTCTGTTCCTATGGCTTTCCGATCCTAGGGGTTACGTCCTACGGTCAGCGTGTGCTCTGAATACCATCTCTGTAGCGACCCGACCTGAAATCGGTCAAGTCTCTGTGTAGTTGTATCATCCCAAGATCATGCTGGCACACACAGTACATTGATGAAAAGATTCAAAGTTCAATCACACCTGAATTTATTACACGATTCTCATATCGAGTCTTTAATACATCATAATAAATTCGGCCAAATGCCAACTCATGAGAAAATAAACTAAATAAAGCTGCGGAAGCGTAGACGAATAGCGAGTCCATCCGACTCCATATCACAATCGCCAAGCATGGATCGTAGCCTCACTCTTGGTCGGAAAACTCCTCTGCAACATAAGACGTTGCAGCCGTGTAGGTCAGCATTTTGAATATGCCGGCAAGTCATAGAGAGAACAACAATAATAATGCTAACACTATATGCAATTTGGCTGCGGGGCTCTAAGTTTTATGTTTTTGCGAAAAAGCCAGTTTTTTCCTACAACAAAGGACTTGCTTGCAATTACTACAAAATGTTGGTTGTTATTGAGATGGTTCCGCCAACCAATGTCTCATTCCCAATTATTAAATAACCCCTCAATTAGTTTATTAAGTTCGGTGTTGAGATTTCCGAAATACTCCACGTTCCAGAGGCTCAAATTGTCCATAACCGAGGACATGGCTAATCGATTAGGTCTTCACTCTGCAGAGGTTTGTGCACTTTACCCGCAAGAATCGTTCCCTCCTTTTTAAGTCTTTGCACTGCCTAGTGTTTGAAGATGGGACGAACGAAACAGGGTCTTCCGAAGAGTTCCTCTGGGCCACTGCCGGTGTCCATCCAATCCTACTGTTCTTCTACATCTCGTAGCACCGTCCGGCCAGAGTCACGCCTAGGGTCGACCAAGCCAGAGCCCATAATGGCTTGCGGCTGCACAGGTAAGCTTCCGGTCAATGGGGTATCCATCCGTCTCTTCGTGGCTGGGTGAAGCTTTCCGCAAGATGTCATGGCACTTCTCCATGCATCTCGGCCATCCGCTGGTTTCTCCGATGCCCGTCAACCGTCCTCCACCCAGTAGTGAATTTGAAGTCCATCTTGAGCTTGAAGTCATGGGGTTGTCATCATCTTGACTCTCACATATCCCTTATGAATCTCTCAACCAACCCCGTCTAGAGCATAGCAAAATGAACTACATCGTCCCGGGCAATGGTAACAAGGGGAATTGGGTTCATCCTACCTCATGATACTACTCAAGAACATAACTTAAAATTCTCCTACTGCATGCATGGTGGGGAGGTATAATTTTAATGCAATAAAATCATAGGTATTGTAAAAACATGATCAAATGACTTGCCTGACTCACGGTCTTCGAAAGCTAGCGACTCGTAATAGCAGGCTTCGCACTCTGGGAATTCTATTCGAAGCAAAGAATAACCACATAAGCATACAACTATATTAACATAACAGCAAGCTAACGTAATTCACACATAAACAATCAAACCAAACCAAAGATAACTCAAAGAACTCCAAGCCAACAACTAGCAAGAAAAAAAATAAACATTTTCTTTTTCTGTAAATAAAAGTTCACGTTCTAAAACTACAGAAACTAATCTAAAATTAATAATAACAGAGGTAAAATAAAATTTTAAAATAACTAGAACAGCAGAAAACAGCAGCAAGCTAAATAAAACTAGAAAGGCTTGATTTCGACTAAAAATAATTTTAATAAAGACACAAAAATACCCAGATAAATTCCTACTGCTAGGCAAGGTCAAAACAAAGCAGTGACAAAAAGAATCACTAAAAAGGAATAATCCTAGCTCAATCTATAACAGAAATACTAATCTGACTAAAACTAATGTAAACCAATTTTTAAAAACTAAAACATGGCCGAATCTATTTTCTACAGAAACTATAGGAAATTTGTAGACTAACAAAAAAAGAATCAACTAAAAATAATAAATAACCTAAAAGATATAGATTTTTCAAGATTGGAACTATTCTGTTTTAGAACAGAAACGAAAATAAAATGAAAATAAAACTAACGCGCTAACGGGCCGAAACAGTGAGCGTTCTAAAACTAAACAGCGCCTAAGCGTTTAATAAACCATTGCATCCACGGGCTAAAAGAAATAAACCAATCGGCCGGTCCAATTAAACCGCAACTTAAAATAAACCGTTCTAAACCGAAACTAAAACTGGTCTACTAAAGAAAAACCTAACTCTTCGCAGATCTAATCTAATCTAACGCGTCGGTTTGAGATCGGACGGCTGCGGGTAACTCCGGCAACTTACCGAGAGTTCGACGGCGACGGCGACTCGGGAGACGACGGCACGGCGGCTCCGGGGATCGGGGAGGAAGGAGGAGTGGCCGGGGCGGTGCGGCGGAGCGAGGGCGTCATCGGGGTGGTCTTGGTGGAGCTCGGGGTGACTGGAGCGGTGGGGACGAGGCGGTGCAGAGCCCGGTGCTCTGCAGCTCCGGCGGGCGGCGAACGAGCTTAGGGGCGACGGCTTCGGGGGCTCCTGGACAGGGAGATGATGTCAAGGAGGTGCGTCACGAAGTTGAGGTTCGGGTGAAGATGCTTGGAGGGGCAGAGGGTGCTCACCGGCGTCGGGAGTGGCGGCGAACCGAGGCGGCGGCGGTGAGATGCGTTCGGTGAGGGCGTGAGCTACGGGTGGAGTTGAGCTTAGGGTTTTGGGGGGATCGAGAGAGGAGGGGCTTGGCCTTTTATAGGGCATAGTCTAGGGCGAGGGGCGACGCGGGATTGCGATCCCGAGAAGATCGCGGTGACGGGCGGCGGCGGTCGCGCTCTAGCGCGGCGAGACGTGGGCGAGGGGAAACGAGAAGGGGTGGGGTCGACGCGTCGGTGAGAGAGAGAGGGGTGGAGGCAAGTGGGCGACCGAGGGGGAGAGGAGTCGGACGCGGGGCGCTGGGGCAAGCCGGCTCGGGCGCTGGTGGGCTGCGCTCGGCGCTGGCGGGCCGGTTGGCCTGGCTAGCTCGGGGCTTTTCCCCCTTTTTTTGAATTAAGGCAGAGAGAGAAAACTAATTATAGAGAAACCTATAATATTTTTATATAGGAAATATATATCAATAAAATCAGAAAAAATAAATCCTACAACGTGAACATTTTTCGAGAGGCAAAACAGAAACAAAAATAAAAACATTTTCTGCAAATTCCAAATAAAATTCAAATTTTGAATTCAACCTTTTGGCAATATTTTCTTCTGACTTTTTTTTGGAGTGTCATGTTATCTTCTCTCATACTTTTAAACAAGTATTTGTCAGGGATATTTGAAACAAATTTCGAATACCAAGTTGAATTCAAATTCAAATAAAACTCAAATGCCTCTGAAAATTTCCAAATGCCACTCAATTCAAACACAATGCATAGATGCTTAGCTAATAATTGTAAAACATTCCAAATTAAAAATTCGGGATGTTACATTAGGAGAATGATGTGATGGACAAGACCCAACCGTTAGCTTAGCATAATGATCGTTCAGTTTTATTGCTATTGCTTTCTTCATGTCAAATACATATTCCTTCGACTATGAGATTATGCAGCCCCCGGATATCGGAGGAATGCCTTGTGTGCTATCAACCATAACAACGTAACTGGGTGATTATAAAGATGCTCTATAGGTATCTTCGAAACTGTTTGTTGGGTTGGCATAGATCGAGATTAGGATTTGTCACTCCGAGTATCGGAGAGGTATCTCTGGGCCCTATCGGTAATGCACATCATAAGAAGCCTTGCAAGCAAAGTGACTACTGAGTTAGTTACAATATGGTGTATTACGGAACGAGTAAAGAGACTTGCCGGTAACGAGATTTAACTAGCTATGAAGATACCGACGATCGAATCTCGGGTAAGTAACATACCGATAGACAAAGGGAATAATGTATGTTGTCATAATGGTTCGACTGATAAACATATTCATAGAATATGTAGGAGACAATATGAGCATCCAGGTTCCGCCATTGGTTATTGATCGGAGAGGTGTCTCGGTCATCTCTACATAGTTCTCGAACCCATAGGGTCCGCACGCTTAACTTTCGATGACGATATAATATTATATGAGTTATGTGATTTGGTGACCGAATGTTGTTCGGAGTCCCGAATGAGATCACAGACATGACGAGGAGTCTCGAAATTATCGAGAGGTAAAGATTGATATATAGGACGATGGTATTCGGACACCGGAAGTGTTCCGAAGAGTATCGGGTACTTATCGGGTTATCGGAAGGTGTTTCGGGCACCCCCGGCAATCCTATGGGCCATATGGGCCTTGTGAAGGAACACACCAGCCCACAAGGGACTAGCTCACCCTATAAGGCTATAGGAGGAGGAGAAGGACAGGGGGAAGGGAAAGCAAAGTGTGGATTAGGATTTCACTTCCTTCCCTCACCCCCCCTCTTTCCTTCCCCTTCATGTATACATGGAAAGGGGGACGCAGGGCAAGGCAGGGTCCCTAGGGGGCGGTGGCTGACGATGTCCTCGACTAGGGGGTACTCACCACAACGTCTCCTGACCAGCTGGATCGGGCCGTAGACCCCCATGGCGGTTCACTCATGGGCCACTTTGGGCAGCCCATGCCGCATACAAGGAGGTTTCCACAAGACTTGGCGCCCAAGCCAAGGACTCTCCTAAACCCTAGGCCTCCGGTGTGTTATATAAACCGAGGCCAGGCTAGTGAATAGAGGGGCTCATATTCATTAGAACAGTCTCGTTGCAGATACATGTACCCTGTACTACACCCCATATGAATACAATCAAAAGAAGGACGTAGGGTTTTACCTCCATCAAGAGGGCACAAACCTGGGTAAAATCCGATGTCTATGTTACCATCGCTCCAAGATGCCTAGCTTAGGACCCCTACTGCGAGATACGTCGGATATAGAACCAACATTGGTGCTTTCATTGAGAGGCTGCTGGGTGATCGTCACGGATCGATGGGCAATCAGGTGATATTTTTTCAGATAGATTTGTTCTGCATAAATTATCTCTTTTGCAAAATCGTTGCTATCACGCCGCGCAACTTCGTTCACGGTCAGATCAAGATCAAGAAATTCTGAGCATCGATGGTGGCGCAACCTTTACGGAAGCACCTTCTTGGGCTCTGCGGCGGCTACTTCCGCACGCCATGGAAGGTCACGAAGAAGCATGCTCATACAGTTGGTAGCTCGGACTTGGAAGATTCATGGCAGCCAAGGAGATCGCGCATAATTCCTACCCGTGCATAGTAGTGCACGTGGGCTGATCGACAGGAATTCAGATCGGCGGCGGCGACACACAGGGAGATTACATCCTTCCTTCCCTTTTTATATTATTTTATAACAGCTTTTCGGCTAGTGGTCTGTCCCGTGCATGTTTCACGTACTGGATTGGCTTGACGCCTTGACCCTAGCATGAGTAGTACTATACTACTTGCTAAACTTCGCGTGAGATGCTAAGATCTCCTGTGCTGTATTGATTTTAATCTGATGACTAATAGCTACTTCATCCGCTATTGTTACATCAGGTCAAGTCCTTCCTAATAATTTCGTACAATATACCATATTTTCTGCCATCCTTTCACATTTTCCTTGCAGATCATGGCCTGGATCCGGACAAATATATGGACGATTGCCTAATCCGATGTGTGTTGGAACTACCGCACGAGGCTGGCCGATGGCGGCGTTCCCGAGGTACTGATCTGGTGTGCTCCTATGCCGTCCAACCCAGCCGATGTGTGTTGCTCCAAGTACTCGCGCGGGCACATCGCATGCAGAGCTGAGAAAATCCCTGCTCGGCTTCACCCACCAGGGAGATCCTCTTGCTTCTTTACTTTACATTAAATTATACAAGTATCAAGGCGGTTGGCTACTACAGTAGTATTTTTTGTCAAAGCATGCGTGTACTAATTGTTTGATAGTGCATGTTGGCTAAGCTATACGGAGTACTAATCTACATAAAAGCTCCGTTTCAGCTTTTTACTTTTCAGGTGCTTCGTACGCTACTTGGTTGTTTTCATGTCCATAGTACGGTGGATAGTGCGTCCTTAACTCGGCCAGCCTCCTCGCCATAAGATGTCATGATGCTCCATCGCGCAGACCTGGCAGGCTTCTCGTCGGCATGATCCATGCCAAATTCGTCATAGCGCCATTGCATCAGGACAATATTGTCGCCCTGCAAATTCGGATCGTATCACGCAACATCGTCATCCAGTGAATTAGGGCCGAGTTGCGCCAACACCGTCGCATTGCCACTCTGACAAGCGAACCTTGACGAACATACTGTACTCCTTAAATTACTTATTTTGTATAGATAAATTATACAAAGGGATTTTTTTTATTTCCATCCTGCACTGTCTTATGTATGTAGGAAAATTAATAGTGGTGCACTATGCTGCCACCTCTTCAAACCGACGTCGTCGTCCAAATCGGCGTAAATCAGCTTGCGGGATCACCTTGTTGGTCAAAATTGCCATACCGACAGGTTCGGTTGCCTCGGGGACTTCGGGATCACCAAAAGAGCTCTACCTCGTCGGGTCTTCGGCGCATGGGCCATATTTCTCTTACTATTCACTTTTTCATTATTATTAATTATGCCACAATTTTTTTCTTTAAAAATTATTATTATTATTATTTCTGGCTTGCACTAGTACAAGTCCATTAGGAATACCACACTGAGGACTCCATCCAAAAATACAAATTGGTTATCACATCTTTCGAGGATTGATTGGTCTTCGTACAAGGCAACACTGGTTCTGGCTTTCTACCACAGATTTTAACGCCTCATCGTCTGAGCAAACAACATCTGGTTTTATTTTTCTAATTTCTTGTACTTAATAAGTTTAATACGCACAAGCATTTTTTTCTGCTGGTTTGCATGAATTTTTTTGTGTAGATTTCTCTACCAGCTACAGTTCAGACCGTTGAGTGCATCAATGTGGTGGTCTGTACAGTTTCTGGCCAGCCGGCTTTGTCCATAGTCCGGCGGACACCACGTCCGTAGCCTGGCATGTCAGATGAATTCAGACTATGTCGTGTGGTCACCACAACAAATAAACCAAAGAAATAAGTTAGCCATCCGAACAGCAATGATCCAGTCAAGGTGGCGCGCAGGGCTAGTATTACGAAGAGTGCACCGGGGCTGACATGAATTCAGCTTCGCGGCATGAGTCCAGGAAGATTCCTTGTCCTCTTCCTTTTAGAGTCCCGCAACTAGACGACTCTTGTTTTCTAATATTTTCTGTTTAAGTCTAACCATGGAGCAATTAGTATAATATAGATACCTCTCATGTGAATGCTCTAGAGCACTTTGGTGCAGTTTTTTCTCCCACGATTACTCCGGTTCAGGTGCAATGTTTCCAATTTTTTTTGCACAATTTGTGTGCGCAGGACGACATCGTTGCCGCAGGGACCCCGACTTTTTTAGGCCACCATCAAGCCGCGTCGACACGTTCCCAGAACAAGTTTGGACTGCATTGTGCCGGCGTAATTTCCCCGCATATTGGGACATGCGTTGGCATCTACATGCTGTTACTTTGTCGAGCCGACCTCGGCATCCAGGCTATATTTCTTTAATTCTATACCTCCTTAAAATTAATTAAGTAGAGGAGATTTATCATTATTATTATTCGTTATTACTTTTATTTGCACTATTTTACGTGTGTAGGTATTCAAATTTGACTGCGTCACACGGTCACCTCGGCGTGCCGATGTCATCGTCCCGCCTTCGTCAACCAAATTGTGTTACCACTTTGGCGTAAGATAACACACCTTTTTTGTCGGCATCACCGCACCATCACTTCTCCAACCTACTCCGGGGACTTCGGCGTTACCCCGCCGACCTACTCTGTCACCTCGACTAGACTGAGGGCTTCACCTCACCACAGCAGCCGTGTTGTGTCACCACTTCTGAGTATCGAGCTCCTCGCTCAGTCACCTCGGGACGGGCTTGGGGGTTGGGGCCTCAACCCACCGAAATCTCGGATCATGTCATCAACACCGAGCATATTAACCAGCTAAGTCGCTTTAATGCTCAGACTTTTAAATTTTTATTTGATTCAACCAAGCATTAAATTTAACACTTAGTTTACCCAAGTTAACTGGGGGCTCTTAAAATTCATTTGAGTCATTTTATAATAAAAAAATTCTTCTTAGTCATTGCAAAGTCTTTTTCTGCCACTCCTTTCTCGACTCGAGTGTATGGTCAATAGCCGGATAGCCTGGCTTCTCTCTAAAGCCACTCGGGTTAGTTCGCTAAACTGGCCTCGGAGAAGCACTCCGCCTTCGGGATAAGGAGGTGTCATATTAATGCACGGCAGAGGCACAAAAATTTTAAGACCAATTTTCGGATCGGCACCAAATGACTTGATTTAATTCGGACGTCAAGCTTTTACATAAGTTTTTTGGCTTTTCGAGCTTATGGCACCTTTTTAGCTATTTGTATGTTTTTCTTTCCGGAAGTAGGACATCCTCATGACCGAGGTGCCCAGCATTCTAATTCAACTCAGGAGATCTTTTTCGACCCACAGCTTTGCATCTTTCCTGCCGAACTACACCTTGGCGTTGACAAAACACACGCCACATCGGGACTAGTTCCCGAGCAGTGCAATGTCATACGCCTTTAAAGCATTGGCAATATTACCGGGGGCTGAGACTACAGCCGAACCCACCAAAACCAAGGTACCCCATGGAGTCCTCGGCAAAGCATCCTCGGACATTGCTTTATATGCATCAGTTTTGAATTGTGTCTTCGGTCAATAGTTGGATTGCCCGGCTCCTGTGATTGCCTCCTACGTTCCGCTTTGTTTGGCTAGGTGTGCAAAGGGAGAACCACTGTGATTGTACTTCCATTTAAGTTGGTTAAGTACCTCAGTGGAGAAAGCCAAAAACTGACTTTCACAATAAGCGTAAACTGGTCAGCGATCCGATGACTGCATTAAACTATAAGATCGATGGAGGTCACCCCGTGTTAATCGTCGGGCTGTTCATAACATTGGTCGAAGTGTTAACGGCTTGACATCGGCTGATGCTGAACACTAATCGGGGGCGAGTAACTGGCCTCCCAACTTTAAGCTCCTATGACTAAGTGAAAGTTATAGAGCCCGCATATCTGATTGCCTTGTTTCTGCTAACACACACGCCTCCGGGCACCGAGACGTCAGCAAACGGTTGTTTTGTTATTGCAGAAACACCCTGCATAGCATCTACAAAGGGGTGGAAGCCGACGATGGGCCACTTTCAAATGATAAACGGTCTCAACGGACTGAAAATAAACATATATCATCAGGGTTTGTACTCATTATACGAGCGCTACCTTTCGTACTTATCGTTATAAAGCCATAATATGCATGAATTTGACTTAAGATTTTTGCCAAGATGGGTTGCCTAGCTCCTGTGATTACCCCTACGTTCCTGATTGTTCGGCTAGGAGGTAAAGGGAGCACCTTTGTGATTGTTACTACCGGGTCATCCGGATTAGTACCTCAGACTGGGTGAAGCCGAAAGCTAGCTATCTTAAGAATATAATTGGTCGGCAACGACCAAAGTGAAAATTTTGGTTCATTAAGACCATAGAGTTTGGGAACTTTCCCCACACTAAATCCTCAATACTTTCCTCCCACATTGATCGGAGGTGAGGTTTCATGATCATGATCAACATGTCAACCCAAAGAAAGGAACCGATAGCGGGACTATTTTCTTTGGAAAATATTTCTTACGTTCAATAGTAATATAACATATCTCTCTGCGTACCTTTGTTTATAAAACCATATGGCTTGATTGCCTTGTTTACCATAAATCTTTGCCTTTATAAAGGCTTTATAAAGTAGGACAAACACTCCCCGGCTACTGGCAGAGGAGGTTGAAGCCGATGGTCGGTTAACAAAGTTTTGTACAATGCGTATCCGAGCATTAATGACGTAGAGTACTTGGATACATAGAATCATTACAGATAATTTGTGATTTTACTCTTGATACCGATCCTTAATTTGGCCACCCGTGCCCACATTAAGGCTTGGGATTATTGGGCTTCGGGCTCATCATTTATAAATATTAAAGGGGCACATCGATCCCCTGATCTGGTGTTGCCACCCGACCAGTGTCTCGTGGGCTACTGCATTGCCTATTCAATGCAGAAAAATCAAAGTGCTTAGTGTTCAGCTTGACCGAACTATGGGCAAACGCATCTTCGGATAACAATAGGAACTATCTAGGACCTATCCGGCGTTAAGCTGATATATTACGGCGACTTCTCGAGACCCTCTCTCAAGGGTCCGTCCGCCGATCACTATCTCCTCTAAATGTGCATCTCGGATTTTAGGCCAACACGCATGATGACCCACAAGTATAGGGGATCTATCGTAGTCCTTTTGATAAGTAAGAGTGTCGAACCCAACGAGGAGCAGAAGGAAATGATAAGCGGTTTTCAGCAAGGTATTTTCTGCAAGCACTGAAATTATAGGTAACAGATAGTTTTGTGATAAGATAATTTGTAACGAGCAACAAGTAACAAAAGTAAATAAAGTGCAGCAAGGTGGCCCAATCCTTTTTGTAGCAAAGGACAAGCCTGGACAATTTCTTATATGGAGAAAAGCGCTCCCGAGGACACATGGAAATTATCGTCAAGCTAGTTTTCATCACGTTCATATGATTCGCGTTCGGTACTTTGATAATTTGATATGTGGGTGGACCGGTGCTTGGGTGATGTCCTTACTTGGACAAGCATCCCACTTATGATTAACTCCTTGCAAGAATCCTCAACTACAAAAGAAGTATTAAGGTAAACCTAACCATAGCATGAAACATATAGATCCAAATCAGCCCCTTATGAAGCAACGCATAAACTAGGGTTTAAGCTTCTGTCACTCTAGCAACCCATCATCTACTTATTACTTCCCAATGCCTTCCTCTAGGCCCAAATAATGGTGAAGTGTCATGTAGTTGACGTTCACATAACACCACTAGAGGAGAGACAACATACATCTCATCAAAATATCGAACGAATACCAAATTCACATGACTACTAATAGCAAGACTTCTCCCATGTCCTCAGGAACAAATGTAACTACTCACAAAGCATATTCATGTTCATAATCAGAGGGGTATTAATAGGCATAATGGATCTGAACATATGATCTTCCACCAAATAAACCAACTAGCATCAACTACAAGGAGTAATCAACACTACTAGCAACCTACAGGTACCAATTCCAGACTTGGAGACAAGAATTGGATACAAGAGATGAACTAGGGTTTGAGAGGAGATGGTGCTGGTGAAGATGTTGATGGAGATTGGCCCCCTCCCGATGAGAGGAGCGTTGGTGATGACGATGGCGATGATTTCCCCCTCCCGGAGGGAAGTGTCCCCGACAGAACAGCTCTGCCGGAGCCCTAGATTGGTTCCGCCAAGGTTCCGCCTCGTGGCGGCGGAGTCTCGTCCCGTAAGCTTGCTTATGATTTTTTCTCGGACGAAAGACTTCATATAGCAGAAGATGGGCACCGGAGGGCCAACAGGGGGCCCACGAGGCAGGGGGCGCGCCCCCCACCCTCGTGGCCAGGGTGTGGGCCCCCTCTGGTATTTCTTCCGCTCAGTATTTTTCATTATTTCCAAAAACAACTTCCATGGAGTTTCAGGACTTTTGGAGTTGTGCAAAATAGGTCTCTAATATTTGCTCCTTTTCTAGCCCAGAATTCCAGCTGCCGGCATTCTCCCTCTTTATGTAAACCTTGTAAAATAAGAGAGAATAGGCATAAGTATTGTGACATAATGTGTAATAACATCCCATAATGCAATAAATATCGATATAAAAGCATGATGCAAAATGGACGTATCAACTCCCCCAAGCTTAGACCTCGCTTGTCCTCAAGCGGAAGCCGATAACGATAAATATGTCCATATGTTTAGAGGTAGAGGTGTCGATAAAATAAAATACGGACATGAGGGCATCATGATTATTCTCAAAACAGCAACATATATGGATATTGTCATATGATCTCTTATGCTCAGGTAATAATCTATTCACAATGCAAAGTATGAATCAGAAAATTTATTGAGAACCAACAAACTATAATCTCAGTCATTGAAGCAATTGCAATTTATCATAACATCAGAAAGAGTCTATGTCAGAGCTTTTCAGCAAGTCCACATACTCAACTATCATTTAGTCTTTCACAATTGCTAACACTCACGCAATACTTGTGGTTACGGAATTTTAATTGGACACAGAGAAAGATAGGGGCTTATAGTTTCGCCTCCCAACCTTTTACCTCAAGGGTAATGTCAACAATAATAGTCTATGCTAACTTACATCCAATTAGATATATATGTCTGGATCTTTCCAACACACTGTGCTTGCCAAAGGATAAAATGTAAAAAGGAAAGGTGAAAATCACCATGACTCTTGCATAAGGTAGAAGATAAAAGTAAAAGATAGGCCCTTCGCAAAGGGAAGCAGAGGTTGCCATGCGCTTTCAGAGTTGGATGCACAAAATCTTAATGCGAAAGAACGTTACTTTATATTGCCACTTGTGATATGGACCTATATTATGCAGTCCGTCGCTTTTATTTCTTCCACATCACAAGATCGTATAAAGCTTATTTCCTCCACACTAATCAATCATACATATTTAGAGAGCAATTTTTATTGCTTGCACCGATGACAACTTACTTGAAGGATCTTACTCAATCCATAGGTAGATATGGTGGACTCTCATGACAAAACTGGGTTTAAGGGTATTTGGAAGCACAAGTAGTATCTCTACTTGGTGCAAAGAATTTGGCTAGCATGAGGGGGAAAGGCAAGCTCAACATGTTGGATGATCCATAACAATATACTTTATTTCAGATATAAGAAAACATAACCCATTACGTTGTCTTCCTTGTCCAACATCAACTCTTTAGCATGCCATATTTTAATGAGTGCTCACAATCATAAAAGATGTCCAAGATAGTATATTTATATGTGAAACCTCTCTTTTTCTTTATTACTTCCTATTAATTGCAACAATGACCAAATCTATGTTTGTCAACTCTCAACAAATTTTAATCATCATACTCTTTCTATGTGAAGTCATTACTCTCCATAAGATCAATATGATCTCTTTTTATTTCTTTTTATTCTTTCTTCTTTTATTCACTCAAGATCACAGCAAGATAATCAAGCCCTTGACTCAACACTAATCTTTATTATATAGCTCACGGACTCGATTACATAGAGGAATCATAAAGCAAAACTCAAAACTAGATCATACCAAAAACTTTATTCTACTAGATCAAGATATTACTAAAAGGATCGAACTAAGAAAAACGGTAAAGATAGGAGTGTGATGGTGATACGATACCGGGGCACCTCCCCCAAGCTTGGCAGTTGCCAAGGGGAGTGCCCATACCGATGTGATTATATCTCCTTTCTCGGAAGTGGTGGTTATTGGGTTGTTGATGAAGTAAATTGCGCTTTCAGCTTCTTCATATTGTAATTGAGGAGAGCAATTTCCTCCTTTAAATCATCGACCTCCGATTCCAGCTTCAAGATCTTGTCACATAAATCTCCTTTGCTTTTCTGTCGAAAACGAGAAGGAATAGATCGATTGTTAGATAGTTTAGCCCTCTTAGGGAGACTAGACTTCTTGAACTTCACGTGCATATCCCCAGGTTGAGGTAGAGGGACATCCTCCTCCTCCGGACTTGAATCATTGATCCTCATCAAATGAGCATCCTCCTCCTCATCCGTAGTTCGACCACAAGGAGATAGATCCCCATAGGTCTTTGGGTCAGCAATGAGGTGTGAGACATAGCTCTCTCCGTCGGAATCCTGAAGGACATCTTGCTCCAAATCTGCCACAAAAACAGCTCGAAATGAAAACAGGGGATATTTGCGTGGTATAGGAGTCAAAACCTTTGGGAGATTATATAATGAATTTTTACCGACCAAAATACGTAACATGCAAGAAAACGGAGTCCGGAGAGCGCACGAGGTGCCCACGAGGCAGGGGGCGCGCCCTCCACCCTCGTGGAGGCCTCGTGTCCTTCCCGGACTGCTTCTTATTTTTCTATTTTTCTAAATATTCCAAAACGGAGAAAAATTGCCATTAGAACTGTTTTGGAGTCGGTTTACTTACCGTACCACATACCTATTCCTTTTCGGAGTCTGAAACGTTCTGGAATGTGTCCCTTATGTATTCCTCCGGGGTTACAGTTTCAATAACATTAGTTTCAACATTTATAGGATTACCTGAGATATAATGTTTGATTCTGTGACCGTTCACCACCTTCGGTTTTGTGCCTTCGAAGTTGTTGATTTTTATGGCACCGGAACGATAGACCTCCTCAATAACGTAAGGACCTTCCCATTTAGAGAGAAGTTTTCCTGCAAAAAATCTTAAACGAGAGTTGTATAATAATACATAATCACCTACATTAAACTCACGCTTTTGTATTCTTTTGTCATGCCATCTTTTAACTTTTTCTTTAAACAACTTGGCATTCTCATAGGCTTGGGTTCTCCATTCATCAAGTGAGCTAATGTCAAATAGCCTCTTCTCACTGGCAATTTTGAAATCAATTGAGTTCTTTAATGGCCCAATATGCCTTATGTTCTAGTTCGAGAGGTAAGTGACATGATTTTCCATAAACCATTTTATACGGAGACATACCCATAGGATTTTTATATGCAGTTCTATAGGCCCATAATGCATCATCAAGTTTCTTGGACCAATTCTTTCTAGATCTATTAACAGTCTTTTGCAAAATTAATTTGAGTTCTCTGTTACTCGATTCTACTTGACCACTAGACTGTGGGTGATATGGAGATGCAATTCTATGATTAACATCATACTTGGCAAGCATTTTACGGAAGGCACCATGAATAAAATGTGAACCACCGTCAGTCATTAAATATCTAGGGACCCCAAACCTCAGAAAAATAACTTCTTTAAGCATCTTAATATAGGTGTTATGATCAGCACTACTAGTTGGAATAGCTTCTACCCACTTAGTAACGTAATCAACAGCAACTAAAATATGAGTATACCCATTAGAGGCAGGAAACGGTCCCATATAATCAAAGCCCCAAACATCAAATGGTTCAATAACAAGTGAATAATTCATAGGCATTTCTTGACGTCTACTAATATTACCAATCCTTTGACATTCATCACAGGATAAGACAAACTTACGGGCATCCTTGAAGAGAGTAGGCCAATAAAAACCAGATTGCAATACCTTATATGCAGTTCTATCACCAGTGTGGTGTCCTCCATAAGCTTCGGAGTGACACTTGCATAGGATCTGTTCCTGTTCATGCTCAGGTACACAATGTCTAATAACACCATCTACTCCTTTATAAAGATGTGGGTCATCCCAAAAGTAATGTCTTAAATCATAGAAAAACTTTTTCTTTTGCTGGTATGTGAAACTAGGTGGTATCAATTTAGCAACAATGTAATTAGCATAATCAGCATACCATGGAGCAGTTCGAGAAGCATTTATGACATTTAATTGTTCATCAGGAAAGCTATCATCAATAGGTAGTGGGTCATCAAGAACATTCTAACCTAGACAAGTTGTCTACAACGGGGTTCTCAGCTCCCTTTCTATCAATAATATGCAAATCAAATTCTTGTAGCAAGAGAACCCACCTAATAAGTCTAGGTTTAGCATCTTTCTTTTCCATAAGATATTTAATAGCAGCATGATCAGTGTGAATAGTTACTTTAGAATCAACAATATAAGGTCTGAACTTATCACAAGCAAATACAACTGCTAAGAATTCTTTTTCAGTAGTAGCATAATTTCTCTGAGCACTGTCTAGAGTTTTACTGGCATATTGAATAACATTTAATTTCTTATCAACTCTTTGCCCTAGAACAGCACCTACAGCATAATCACTAGCATCACACATAATTTCAAAGGGTAAATTCCAATCAGGTGGCTGAACAATAGGTGCAGAAATCAATGCTTTCTTAAGTATTTCAAATGCTTCTACACAATCATCATCAAAGACAAATGGTATATCTTTTTGTAATAGATTAGTCAGAGGACGAGAAATTTTTGAGAAGTCCTTAATGAACCTCCTATAAAGTCCAGCATGACCAAGGAAGCTTCTTATACCTTTGATGTCCTTGGGACATGGCATCTTTTCAATAGCATCAACTTTAGCTTTATCAACTTCAATACCTCTTTCAGAAATTTTATGCCCCAAGACAATACCTTCATTAACCATAAAGTGGCACTTCTCCCAATTCAAGACAAGATTAGTGTCTTCACATCTCAGCAAAACTCGATCAAGGTTGCTCAAGCAATCATCAAAAGAGGATCCATAAACTGAGAAATCGTCCATAAAAACCTCACAAATCTTTTCACAAAAATCAGAGAATATAGCCATCATGCATCTTTGAAAGGTAGCAGGTGCATTACATAAACCAAAAGGCATACGTCTATAAGCAAAAGTACCGAAAGGACAAGTAAATGTGGTCTTAGCTTGATCATCAGCTGACACAGGTATTTGAGAGAAACCAGAATAACCATCTAGAAAGCAAAAATGTGTATGTTTGGATAATCTTTCTAGCATTTGATCAATAAAAGGTAAGGGGTAATGATCTTTTTTAGTAGCTTTATTTAATTTGCGGAAATCAATTACCATCCTATAACCTGTAATAATTCTTTGCGGAATCAATTCATCTTTATCAGTAGGAACGACAGTAATACCTCCCTTCTTAGGGACACAATGGACAGGACTTACCCACTGACTATCAGCAACGTGATAGATTATACCTGCCTCAAGGAGCTTTAGTATTTCCTTTCTTACCACTTCTTTCATCTTAGGATCCAGGCGTCGTTGGTGATCAATAACTGGTTTGGCATCTTTCTCCAAATTTATTTTATGTTGACATAGAGTGGGACTAATGCCCTTAAGATCATCAAGAGTATATCCAATAGCAGCATGATACGTCTCCAACGTATCTATAATTTATGAAGTATTCATGCTATTATATTATCCATCTTGGATGTTTTATGGGCTTTACTATGCACTTTTATATGATTTTTGGGACTAACCTATTCACCCAGAGCCCAGTGCCAGTTCCTGTTTTCCCTTGTTTCAGTGTTTCGAAGAAAATGAATATCAAACAGAGTCGAAATGGAATGAAACCTTCTGGAGAAGTTATTTTTGGAAGGAAAGCAACCCGGGAGACTTGGAGTCCATGTCAAGAAAGCAACGAGGGGCCCACGAGGGAGGGGGGGCGCCCACCCCCCTGGACGCGCCCTCCACCCTCGTGGGCCCCTCGTGGCTCCCCTGATGTACTTCTTCCGCCTATATATATCCATATACCCTAAAACCTTTGGGGAACAGAATAGATCGGGAGTTCCACCGCCTCAAGCCTCTCTAGCCACCAAAACCCAATCGGGACCCTGTTTCGGCACCCTGCCGAAGGGGGGAACCCTCAACGGTGGCCATCTTCATCATCACGGCGCTCTCCATGACGAGGAGGGAATAGTTCACCCTCGGGGCTGAGGGTATGTACCAGTAGCTATGTGTTTGATATCTCTCTCTCTCTCATGTTCTTGATTTGGCACGATCTTGATGTATCGCGAGCTTTGCTGTTATAGTTGGATCTTATGTTTCTTCTCCCCCTCTACTCTCTTGTAATGGATTGAGTTTTCCCTTTGAAGTTATCTTATCGGATTGAGTCTTTAATGATTTGAGAACACTTGATGTATGTCTTGCCGTGCGTATCTGTGGTGACAATGGGATATCACGTGACTCACTTGATGTATGTTTTGGTGATCAACTTGCAGGTTCCGCCCATGAACCTATGCATAGGGGTTGACACACATTTTCGTCTTGACTCTCCGGTAGAAACTTTGCGGCACTCTTTGAAGTACTTTGTGTTGGTTGAATAGATGAATCTGAGATTGTGTGATGCATATCGTATAATCCTACCCACGGATACTTGAGGTGACATTGGAGTATCTAGGTGACATTAGGGTTTTGGTTGATTTGTGTCTTAAGGTGTTATTCTAGTACGAACTCTAGGGCTGTTTGTGACACTTATAGGAATAGCCCAACGGATTGATTGGAAAGAATAACTTTGAGGTGGTTTCGTACCCTACCATAATCTCTTCGTTTGTTCTCCGCTATTAGTGACTTTGGAGTGACTCTTTGTTGCATGTTGAGGGATAGTTATATGATCCAATTATGTTATTATTGTTAAGAGAACTTGCACTAGTGAAAGTATGAACCCTAGGCCTTGTTTCCTAGCATTGCAATGCCGTTTACGCTCACTTTTATCATTAGTTACCTTGCTGCTTTTATATTTTCATATTACAAAACCTATATCTACCATCCATATTGCACTTGTATCACCATCTCTTCGCCGAACTAGTGCACCTATACAATTTACCATTGTATTGGGTGTGTTGGGGACACAAGAGACTCTTTGTTATTTGGTTGCAGGGTTGTTTGAGAGAGACCATCTTCATCCTACGCCTCCCACGGATTGATAAACCTTAGGTCATCCACTTGAGGGAAACTTGCTACTGTCCTACAAACCTCTGCACTTGGAGGCCCAACAACGTCTACAAGAAGAAGGTTGTGTAGTAGACATCAAGCTCTTTTCTAGCGCCGTTGCCGGGGAGGTTAGTGCTTGAAGGTATATCTTTAGATCTTGCAATCGAATCTTTTTGTTTCTTGTTTTATCACTAGTTTAGTCTATAAAAGAAAACTACAAAAAATGGAATTGAGTTTACCTCATACGCTTCATCTTTTTAATATCTTTCGTGAGTATGATGGAAAGGAAAATTGTGCCAAAGTGTTAGAAGAAGAATGCATTAAAATGTTTGGCACTAAATCTTTGAATGATGAGTATGATTGCAATGTTGTTAGTATGAACTCCTTGAATATCCATAGTACTAATGATGTTTGCACGAGTTATGATGAAAATGCCTCCTATAAACATGTCAATTTTTGTGGAGTGCATTGGGTTTGCAAGTACACACCAAATAGGGAAGATAGATATTGCAAGAGGCATAAGCATTTAGAAACTAAATTGTTGCAAGAAAGGCTAGATGTTTGTGTTGAAAAATTAAATTTTCTTGGCCATACTTGTGAACTTTGCAATGAACGGGGTCATTTAACTATCCGATGCAAATTGTTTCATGATCTAATCGTGTCCAAAAATTGTGATGACTTGATTTCCCTTGCACATTATAATGAACTTAGTTTGCTTATGGGTTATGAAGAAATGAAATGTATAACTAACTATCTTCCAGAATTTGCCGGTTACAAACTTCTTGGTTTTGATCTAGAGGAAATTTATATGTATTATGCGGTGAATTGCATTGAAAATACTTATATTGCCAATTACATAAAGAAAAGAAAACAAATAGGAGATTAAGAGAATACTAATGAAAGGGAAGAGACTCCCCAATATTCTCCTATTATTTCTTATGATGAATCAGGTAACGAGGAGGAGCCTTCTATTCAACCAATTTCATTAATAAGGAGCTTCAAAAAGAGGATTGAACCCACACATGATGTGGTGAAGAAGAAGAAAACAAAAAGGAGGAGAGGTAAAAAGATATCTCTCCCAAATAATGTTGCTCCTATTATTGTTGTGCCTCATGAAAATGAATCAAAAATAATTGTGGAAGATGATGCACTTGATGATGATCTCGTTATGCCTATTGCTTGTTGTGATGATTATGATTGGGAAGATAATGATACTTCTTATGATCTTGAAAATCTTTTTGGCACTTGCTTGGAAGAATATGATAATTGCTATACTATTGGTGCTATCCATACTATTAATGATGAGAGTGATTATGCTTATGATATGAAAAGGCCCAAGCTTGGGGATGCTACATTTAATGAAGATGATATTTTTAGTCTCCCAAGTTTTGATATGCAAATTTATAATGATGATAGCATGCCTCCTACTTATGATGATTATATTGATGAAAGTGGGTTTGGAAGAGTGTCAACTTTAGGAAGTAATGATCCCACTATTTTGGAGGATGTTGAATCTTATAAAATTTATGAAAGTGGATTTGGAGAGGTCATGACTTTATTTAGTGATGTATCCACTATTTTGGAAGAGGTTTCAATTGATTATGATGAGAACAAAGTTGCTACTTATGATGATTATTGTGATGAAACTTATGCTATAAAAAGTAGTGATGATTATATTTATAAAACTTGTCATGATTATGATTACCCTTTTTCTGAACATTACTCTTTTAAGGTGGAAACAATTTATAGTATTCAAGTCTCTTATGATACTCCCACTATTCCGAATGAGAAGAAATTTGCTTATGTGGAGAGTAGTAAAAATTATATGCAAGTATATCATGAAAAGAATGCTTTAGGTGCTGGTTATATTGTTGAATTCATTCATGATGCTACTGAAAATTATTATGAGGGAGGAACATATGCTTGTAGGAATTGCAATAATATCAAGTTTCCTCTCTATGTGCTTAAAGTTTTGAAGTTATGCTTGTTTTGCCTTCCTATGCTAGTTGATTATTGTTCCCATAAGTTGTTTGCTCACAAAATCCCAATGCATAGGAAGTGGGTTAGACTTAAATGTGCTAGTCATATTGTTCATGATGCTCTCTTTATGTTTCAATTCTTATCTTTTATGCGAGCATCATTGAAATCATCATGCCTAGCTAGGGGCGTTAAACGATAGCGCTTGTTGGGAGGCAACCCAATTTTATTTTAGTTTCTTGCTTTTTGGTTCTGTTTAGTACTCCCTCCGTCCCATAATATAAGAACTTTTTTAACACTAGTGTAGTGTGAAAAACGTTCTTATATTTTGGGACAGAGGGAGTAATAAATAATCCTTCCAGCTTCTGTTTAGATGTGGTTTTATGGTTTAATTAGTGTTTGTGCCAAATTAAACCTATAGGATCTTCTTGGATGATAGTTATTTGATCTTGCTGAAAATTCCAGAAACTTTCTGTTCACAAAAACAATTGTTAAAAATCACCAGAACGTGATAAAATACTGATTCCAATTGCATCAGATCAATAAACAAATTATCTAGGTCTTCCTATTTTGGTAGATTTTTCTGAGTTCTAGAAGTTTGCGTTAGTTACAGATTACTACAGACTTCTGTTTTTGACAGATTCTGTTTTTCGCGTGTTGTTTGCTTATTTTGATGACTCTATGGCTAGTAAAAGAGTTTATAAACCATAGAGAAGTTGTAATACAGTAGGTTTAACACCAATATAAATAAAGAATGAGTTCATTATAGTACCTTGAAGTGGTGTTTTGTTTTCTTTCGCTAACGGAGCTTACGAGTTTTCTGTTGAGTTTTGTGTTGTGAAGTTTTCAAGTTTTGGGTAAAGATTCGATGGACTATGGAATAAGGAGTGGCAAGAGCCTAAGCTTGGGGATGCCCAAGGCACCCCAAGGTAATATTCAAGGATAACCAAGAGCCTAAGCTTGGGGATGCCCCGGATGGCGTCCCCTCTTTCGTCTTCGTTCATCGGTAACTTTACTTGGAGCTATATTTTTATTCACCACATGATATGTGTTTTGCTTGGAGCGTCATGTCATTTTATTTAGCTTTGCTTGCTGTTTGAATAAAATACCAAGATCTGAAATTCTTAAATGGGAGAGAGTCTTCACATAGCTACATAATTATTTAACTACTCATTGATCTTCACTTATATCTTTTCAGAGTAGTTTGTCATTTACTCGTGTGCTTCACTTATATCCTATGAGTAAATGGTTGAATGATTTGAATGTCATAAATTTGAAATTATATATGTTTCATATGCCTTTCCCATGGGGAGTAATGCCTTCACATATAATAAGTAGAGGTGGTAAATTTATTGAAGGTTAGCAAACATTGTATTGGTCACTTGAACAAATCATGAAAGAATATTGAAGGAAGAGAGATTTCACATATAAATATACTATCTTGGACATCTTCTATGATTGTGAGCCCCATTAATTATTTTCAAACCTGAGCAAATTAGTTGAAGTTGGACAAGGAAGACAACATAATGAGTTATGCTTGGGTATATTTGTATAGAAGTTATATTGTTATGGATCCTCTAACATGTGGTGCTTGCTATTTAGAATCCTTTGCTAGACAAAATATTTGTACTAAGCGGGAATACTGCTTGTGCATCCAAATTCCTTGAACCAAGTTTCTTCCATGAGTGCCCACCATATCTACCTATATGCGGTATTTACCTGCCGTTCCAAGTAAATTTGCATGTGCCAAGCTCTAAACCTTCAAATAATAATCTGTTTTGTATGCCCAAATCGCTCATGTAGCGACTACGGGTTAGCAGTATCTTCCATGCTAGGTTGGTTATTCTCACGATGAGTGGACTCCGCTCATCATTCACGAGAAAATGGCTGGTAACTGGGATGCCCAGTCCCATGATCAAAAGATCGAAATCAAATCAAAAATAATTGCAAACAAAACTCCCCTAGGATTGATGTTAGTTGGAGGCACCCATTGTTTTGGGCAAGCCATGGATTGATGATTGTTGGTGGAGGGGGAGTAAAAATCTTTACCTTTCTGTTTGGGAACCGCCTATAATGTATGTAGTATGGAAGATATTGGGAACTCTTGGTATTTATGTTGACAATGAAAGCATACCTCTCAAAATTATTTTCATCTCTGTTTTTGCTTCGAGCTCTGGCACCTCTGCAAATCCCTGCTTCCCTCTGCGAAGGGCCTATCTTTTACTTTTATGCAAGAGTCAGTAGTATTCCTTCTCATTCCAACCTACTCTTTAGTTGGCAAGCATCATATGATGGAAAGATCTAAGCATATATGGCCACTCAAATATATTTGATCATGAATTATTATTGTTGACAATTATCTATATGATAAATAAGTTGGGAGGTGAAACATTAAGCCCCTATCTTTCTCTGTGTTCGATGGATGCTATTTGTTCTAAAAATATGCTTTGAGTGGTAGCAATCATGGAAGACTAAATGATAGTTGAGTATGTGAAGTTTGCTGAATCAAAGCTCTGACATAGACTCTTCCTAAAAATAAGATGAATTGTAATTGTTTGATGACTAATGTGACGCCCCCGATTTGACCGTACACTAATCATGCACGCAAATGTGTACGATCAAGATCAGGGACTCACGGGAAGATATCACAACACAACTCTACAACATAAATAAGTCATACAAGCATCATAATACAAGCCAGGGGCCTCGAGGGCTCATACAAGTGCTCGATCATAGACGAGTCAGCGGAAGCAACAATATCTGAGTACAGACATAAGTTAAACAAGTTTGCCTTAAGAAGGCTAGCACAAACTGAGATACAGATCGAACGAGGCGCAGGCCTCCTACCTGGGATCCTCCTAACTACTCCTGGTCGTCGTCAGCGGCCTGCACGTAGTAGTAGGCACCTCCAGTGTCGTAGGTGTTGTCGTCGACGGTGGCGTCTGGCTCCTGGACTCCAACATCTGGTTGTGACAACTAGATAGAAAGGAAAGGGGGAAAAGAGGGAGAGAAGCAACCGTGAGTACTCATCCAAAGTACTCGCAAGCAAGGAGCTACACTACATATGCATGGGTATATGTGTAAAGGGGCATATCAGTGGACTGAACTGCAGAATGCCAGAATAAAAGGGGGATAGCTAGTCCTGTCGAAGACTACGCTTCTGGTCATCTCCATCTTGCAGCATGTAGAAGAGAGTAGATTGAAGTCCTCCAAGTAGCATCGCATAGCATAATCCTACCCGGCGATCCCCTCCTCGTCGCCCTGTTAGAGAGCGATCACCGGGTTGTATCTGGCACTTGGAAGGGTGTATTTTATTCAGTATCCAGTTCTAGTTGTCATAAGGTCAAGGTACAACTCCGGGTCGTCCTTTTACCGAGGGACACGGCTATTCGAATAGATAAACTTCCCTGCAGGGGTGCACCACATAACCCAACACGCTCGATCCCATTTGGCCGGACACACTTTTCTGGGTCATGCCCGGCCTCGTAAGATCAACACGTCGCAGCCCCACCTAGGCTCAACAGAGAGGTCAGCACGCCGGTCTAAACCTATGCGCGCAGGGGTCTGGGCCCATCGCCCTATGCACACCTGCACGTTGCGTACGCGGCCGGAAGCAGACCTAGCCCCCTTAATACAAGTGCGAGCTTACGGTCCAATGCGGCGCGCGCCACTCAGTTGCTGACGTCAAAAGAGCTTCGGCTGATACCACGACGTCGGGATACCCATAACTACTCCCACGTAGATGGTTAGTGCGTATAGACCAAATGGCCAGACTCAGATCAAATACCAAGATCTCGTTAAGCGTGTTAAGTAACCGCGAACGCCGACCAGGGCCAGGCCCACCTCTCACCTAGGCGGTCTCAACCTGCCCTGTCGCTCCGCCACAAAGATCCACTTGCGGGTACTCCTACGAGCCGACCCGACTTTAGTCATCACATGTGTCATGTATATAGTATATAAGTATATACCCGTGATCACCGCCCAGGTGATCACGGCCCGATAGTATAGCACAGCAGACGGACAAGAATGTAGGGCCACTGATGGAAAACTAGCATCCTATACTAAGCATGTAGGATTGCAGGTAAAGGTAACAACAGTAGTAGCAAGGATAGGCTATGCATCAGGATAGGATATCAGAAAGCAGTAACATGCTACACTACTCTAATGCAAGCAGTATAGAGAAGAATAGGCGATATCTGGTGGTCAAGGGGGGGCTTGCCTGGTTGCTCTGGCAAGTAGGAGGGGTCGTCAACTCCGTAGTCGAACTGGGCAGCAGCAGTGTCGGTCTCGTAGTCTACCGGAGAGAAGAGGGGGAAGAAACAGTAAATACAATGCAAACATAAGCATGACGACGCGTGACATGACAACAAGCGGTGCTAGGTGTGTCCTAACGCGACAGTAGGTGGTACCGGCGAAGGGGGGACATCCGGGAAAGTATTCCCGATGTTTTGCGTTTTCGGACAGATGGACCGGAGGGGGAAAGTTGCGAGTTCGATAGGTTAGGGAGGTGTGGTGGACGAACGGACTGCGTATCCGGATTCGTCTCGTCGTTCTGAGCAACTTTCATGTTGAAAATATTTTAATCCGAGTTACGGATTAAAAGATATGATTTTCTAAAGATTTTATTAATTTCTGGAATTTAATTAATTATTTAATTTAATTCGAAAATGGATTTATGACATCAGCATGATGTCATGCTGACATCAGCAGTCAACTGGGGTTGACTAAGTCAAACTGACATGTGGGTCCAGTGGGACCCACCTGTCATTCTCTGTTTAGGTTAATTTAATTAACTAATTAGATTAGTTTAAACAGGATTAATTAACTTAATTAATTTAGTTAATTAATTAATTAAATTTATTTTATTTTTATTTTCTTTATTTATTTATTTATTATTTTTTATTAATTAATTTATTATTATTATTATTTTATTTATTATTTTCTTTTAAATCATTCATTTTTTCTTTTTCTTTTTGTTCTGTGCGTGGGCCCCGGCTGTCATTGGGCCAGGGGGATTCGGGCCCTGGGGGCAGTGGCTCAGGGGGGGGCGAGGCCCACCTGGCAGTGGCCCAGAGGGCACTGCGGGTGCGGGTTACGGGCGCGCCCCGTTCGGGCGCACGCCCAGGGGCACGCGGGCGTGGGCGCTGGTGGCCACGGCGGGGCACGGCGCCGGCCATGGCCGGAGCGGGGCGAGGCCGCGGTGGTGCGGGGCCAGCCGCCGGAGGTGGTGCAGAGGGGCGAGGCCACCGTGGCGACAGGGCGGAGATCTGCGGAGGCGAGGCAAACGACGGCGATGAGCACGGCCGTGGCGCGACGGTGCGGTGTGCGGGCGGAGGCACGGCGCGCAGAGGCCCGAAACGACGGCGGGGGTTAGCGCGACGAGGGGGGCAGGCGGGGCGTGGCCGACGCGGGCGCGCGGTCGGGGCGCGCGCGGGCGATGGTCGTGCGGGCGCGCGTGTGTGCGGTCGGGGGCGTGACCAGGGCGAGCCCAGGCGCGGCCAACGGGCGCGAGGGCCACGGTGAGCGCGGGGGCGAGGGAGAGAGGAGGACGAGGCCGTGGCCTCACCGGGGGTGTAGGGTCACGGCAGTGGGGCTCGGGGAGGAGGTCGAGGACGTCGCGGCGGAGGGGAAGAAGGCCGGCGGGGGAAGGAGGAAGCAGGCCGGTGGGGGGGTTGCTCCGGCGAGGGCGAGCTCCGGGCGGCGACGGCAACGGGGCGGTCGGCGACGGTGGTCTCCTCTCGATCCCGTTCTGGATCGGGGGAGGGAGGAGGAGATATTTCGGGGGGAGTGGGGGTGGCTGTCGGTGAGTGGGTGGGGGTGAGGGGATAAGGTGAGAGGGGTGGGGGCCGACCTGGGCCGGCCTGGTTGGCCCAATGGCCAGCTGGGCCGCGGTCCAGCAGGGGGGGCTGTTGGGCCCGGGTCCAGTGGGGGGAGGGGGTTCCTCCTTTCTTCTTTTTTTTCTGTTTGCTTTCTCTGTTGCATTTTCTTTTCTTTTTATTTACTTTCTTTTCTGTTTTACATCATTTTAAAATAGTTAGGCATTTTTTAAAAATATGTTTTCTCCACAATAATTATCAGTGCAGTATCTGGCACCCACCGAACATTTTTGTTTAAATTTTTGAAAACTTTTATTATTGACATTAATTTGAATTTAAATTTTTAAACGGTTTTGAATCATGGCGAGGTTAACAACAGTAACCGTGGTGACATGGCATCATTAGCGTGGGATTACTGTAGCTTAATTATCCGGGCGTTACAACTAATAACACAGTTTGTTAGTTTTCAAGAAGGTTTATGATATATACTTTAACATGTGAATAGCTTGTTACTTGTTCATGAAAATTTTTATGAGTTGAGCTACTGTTATGACATATAATGATGCTAGAAAAGGTGATTGAAATTATCATTGATCAAACTTATGCACCTGCTAGCATTCACACTTCATAAATTATTTCTTTTATCATTTACCTACTCGAGGACGAGCAGGAATTAAGCTTGGGGATGCTGATACGTCTCCAACGTATCTATAATTTATGAAGTATTCATGCTATTATATTATCCATCTTGGATGTTTTATGGGCTTTACTATGCACTTTTATATGATTTTTGGGACTAACCTATTCACCCAGAGCCCAGTGCCAGTTCCTGTTTTTCCCCTTGTTTCAGTGTTTCGAAGAAAAGGAATATCAAACGGAGTCGAAACGGAATGAAACCTTCTGGAGAAGTTATTTTTGGAAGGAAAGCAACCCGGGAGACTTGGAGTCCACGTCAAGAAAGCAACGAGGGAGGCACGAGGTAGGGGGCGCGCCCACCCCCTGGGCGCGCCCTCCACCCTCGTGGGCCCCTCGTGGCTCCCCTGACGTACTTCTTCCGCCTATATATATCCATATACCCTAAAACCTTTGGGGAATAGAATAGATCGGGAGTTCCGCCGGCGCAAGCCTCTGTAGCCACCAAAACCCAATCGGGGCCCTGTTCCGGCACCCTGCCAAAGGGGGGAACCCTCAACCGTGGCCATCTTCATCATCCCGGCGCTCTCCATGATGAGGAGGGAGTAGTTCACCCTCGGGGCTGAGGGTATGTACCAGTAGCTATGTGTTTGATCTCTATCTCTCTCTCTCGTGTTCTTGATTTGGCACGATCTTGATGTATCGTGAGCTTTGCTATTATAGTTGGATCTTATGTTTCTTCTCCCCCTCTACTCTCTTGTAATGGATTGAGTTTTCCCTTTAAAGTTATCTTATCGGATTGAGTCTTTAATGATTTGAGAACACTTGATGTATGTCTTGCCGTGCATATCTGTGGTAACAATGGGATATCACGTGACTCACTTGATGTATGTTTTGGTGATCAACTTGCGGGTTCCGCCCATGAACCTATGCATAGGGGTTGGCACACGTTTTCGTCTTGACTCTCCGGTAGAAACTTTGCGGCACTCTTTGAAGTACTTTGTGCTAGTTGAATAGATGAATCTGAGATTGTGTGATGCGTATCGTATAATCATACCCACAGATACTTGAGGTGACATTGGAGTATCTAGGTGACATTAGGGTTTTGGTTGATTTGTGTCTTAAGGTGTTATTCTAGTACGAACTCTAGGGCTGTTTGTGACACTTATAGGAATAGCCCAACGGATTGATTGGAAAGAATAACTTTGAGGTGGTTTCGTACCCTACCATAATCTCTTCGTTTGTTCTCCGCTATTAGTGACTTTGGAGTGACTCTTTGTTGCATGTTGAGGGATAGTTATATGATCCAATTATGTTATTATTGTTGAGAGAACTTGCACTAGTGAAAGTATGAACCCTAGGCCTTGATTCCTAGCATTGCAATACCGTTTACGCTCACTTTTATCATTAGTTACCTTGCTGTTTTTATATTTTCATATTACAAAACCTATATCTACCATCCATATTGCACTTGTATCACCATCTCTTCGCCGAACTAGTGCACCTATACAATTTACCATTTATTGGGTGTGTTGGGGACACAAGAGATTCTTTGTTATTTGGTTGCAGGGTTGTTTGAGAGAGACCATCTTCATCCTACACCTCCCACGGATTGATAAACCTTAGGTCATCCACTTGAGGGAAACTTGCTACTGTCCTACAAACCTCTGCACTTGGAGGCCCAACAATGTCTACAAGAAGAAGGTTGTGTAGTAGACATCACAACACCGTGCTTCTTCAGAGTTTTCAATAATTTTTCTTGCTCCTTCTCTGAAAGGTTAGCACTAATAATAACAGGATATATCTTCTTTTCATCAAGATAAGCATATTTAAGAGTATCAGGTAATGGTTTAAGCTCAAACACGGGATCACCCTTGGGTGGAGGTGGATCCCCTAGGATTTCAACGGGCAAGTTGTGTTTCAGAATAGGTCCCTGTTTAAAGAACACTGCATCTATTTCCCTTCTTTCATTCATAAACATATCATTTTCATGGTCTAGCAAATATTGTTCTAAAGGATCACTAGGAGTTACGGCAATAGAAGCAAGACCAATAATTTCATCTTTACTAGGCAGTTCCTCTTCACGGTGTTTCTACGAAATTTAGAGAAGTTGAACGCATGAGACATATCACCTAAACCAATAGTAACAACATCCTTTTCGCAATCTATCTTAGCATTAACAGTGTTTAAGAAGGGTCTACCAAATATAATGGGACAAAAGCTATCTTGTGGGGAACCAAGAACAAGAAAATCAGCAGGATATTTAGTTTTCCCACACAAGACTTCAACATCTCTAACAATCCCAATTGGTGAAATAGTATCCCTATTGGCAAGTTTAATTGTGACATCAATATCTTCTAACTCAGTAGGTGCAATATCATGCATAATTTCTTTGTATAAGTCAATAGGTATTGCACTAGCACTAGCACCCATATCACACAAGCCATGACAACAATGATCTCCTATTTTAATAGAAATAACAGGCATGCCTACCACAGGTCTAAGGTCTATGTTTATCTTTAGCACAAGGTTTAGCAATTCTAGCAGTTTCATCACAGAAATAAATAACATGCCCATCAATATTATCAGCCAAGAGATCTTTAACAATAGCAATATTAGGTTCAACTTTAACTTGCTCAGGGGGTGTATAAGTTCTAATATTGCTTTTATGAACCACAGTTGAAGCTTTAGCATGATCCTTTATTCTAACAGGGAAAGGTGGTCTCTCAACATAGGCAGTAGGAACAATAGGATCATTATAAGTGATAGTGTTTTCTTCAACTTTAATAGGTGCAGCTACTTTTACTTCTATGGGAGGATGATATTTAAACCACTTCTCCTTAGGGAGATCAACATGAGTAGCAAAAAATTCACAGAAAGAAGCTACTATCTCTGAGTCAAGTCCATATTTAGTGCTAAATTTACGGAAAACATCGGTATCCATAAAAGATTTAACACAATCAAACTTAGGTGTCATACCTGACTCCTTACCTTCGTCGAGATCCCAATATTCAGAGTTGCGTTTAATTCTTTCCAATAAATCTCATTCGAATTCAATAGTCTTCATCATAAAAGAGCCAACACAAGAAGTATCGAGCATGGTGCGATTGTTATCAGAAAACCGAGCGTAAAAATTTTGAATAATCATTTCTCTTGAGAGCTCATGATTGGGGCATGAATATAACATTGACTTAAGCCTCCCCCAAGCTTGAGCGATGCTTTCTCCTTCGCGAGGCCAAAAATTATATATATAATTGCGATCACGATGAACAAGATGCATAGGATAAAACTTCTGATGAAATTCCAATTTCAATCGTTTGTAGTTCCATGATCCCATATCATCACAAAGCCTATACCATGTCAATGCATCTCCCTTCAAAGATAAAGGGAAGACCTTCTTCTTGATAACATCATCGGGCATACCTGCAAGCTTAAATAATCCACAAACTTCATCCACATATATTAGGTGCTCATCATGATGTAATGTTTCATCTCCTGCAAAAGGATTAGCTAGCAGTTTTTCTATCATACCCGAAGGAATTTCAAAGTAGACATTTTCATTTTCAGTAGGTTCAGTAGGTTGAGGAGCAACTCTTTGCTCTACTGGTCGGGGTGAAGATACCCCGAACAAGCCCCTCACAGGATTACTTTCCATAGTAACAAGTGACAATAAATTTCAGCACACTATATAAATTTTTCCTTACCAAATTCCACCTACCAAAGGCGCTTCACTCCCCGGCAACGGCGCCAGAAAAGAGTCTTGATGACCCACAAGTATAGGGGATCTATCGTAGTCCTTTCGATAAGTAAGAGTGTCGAACCCAACGAGGAGCAGAAGGAAATGATAAGCGGTTTTCAGCAAGGTATTTTCTGCAAGCACTGAAATTATAGGTAACAGATAGTTTTGTGATAAGATAATTCGTAACGAGCAACAAGTAACAAAAGTAAATAAAGTGCAGCAAGGTGGCCCAATCCTTTTTGTAGCAAAGGACAAGCCTAGACAATTTCTTATATGGAGAAAAGCGCTCCCGAGGACACATGGGAATTATCGTCAAGCTAGTTTTCATCACGTTCATATGATTCGCGTTCGGTACTTTGATAATTTGATACGTGGGTGGACCGGTGCTTGGGTTCTGTCCTTACTTGGACAAGCATCCCACTTATGATTAACTCTTATTGCAAGCATCCGCAACTACAAAAGAAGTATTAAGGTAAACCTAACCATAGCATGAAACATATGGATCCAAATCAGCCCCTTACAAAGCAACGCATAAACTAGGGTTTAAGCTTCTGTCACTCTAGCAACCCATCATCTACTTATTACTTCCCAATGCCTTACTCTAGGTCCAAATAATGGTGAAGTGTCATGTAGTCGACATTCACATAACACCACTAGAGGAGAGACAACATACATCTCATCAAAATATCGAACGAATACCAAATTCACATGACTACTAATAGCAAGACTTCTCCCATGTCCTCAGGAACAAACATAACTACTCACAAAGCATATTCATGTTCATAATCAGAGGGGTATTAATAGGCATAATGGATCTGAACATATGATCTTCCACCAAATAAACCAACTAGCATCAACTACAAGGAGTAATCAACACTACTAGCAACCTACAGGTACCAATCCCAGACTTGGAGACAAGAATTGGATACAAGAGATGAACTAGGGTTTGAGAGGAGATGGTGCTGGTGAAGATGTTGATGGATATTGGCCCCCTCCCGATGAGAGGAGCATTGGTGATGACGATGGCGATGATTTCCCCCTCCCGGAGGGAAGTGTCCCCGATAGAACAGCTCTGCCGGAGCCCTAGATTGGCTCCGCCAAGGTTCCGCCTCGTGGCGGCGGAGTCTCGTCCTGAAGGCTTGCTTATGATTTTTTCTCGGACGAAAGACTTCATATAGCAGAAGATGGGCACCGGAGGGCCAACAAGGGGCCCATGAGGCAGGGGGCGCGCCCAGGGGGGTAGGGCGCGCCCCCCAGCATCGTGGCCAGGGTGTGGGCCCCCTCTGGTATTTCTTCCGCTCAGTATTTTTCATTATTTCCAAAAACAACTTCCGTGGAGTTTCAGGACTTTTGGAGTTGTGCAGAATAGGTCTCTAATATTTGCTCCTTTTCCAGCCCAGAATTCCAGCTGCCGTCATTCTTCTTCTTTATGTAAACCTTGTAAAATAAGAGAGAGTAGGCATAAGTATTGTGACATAATGTGTAATAGCAGCCCATAATGCAATAAATATCGATATAAAAGCATGATGCAAAATGGACATATCAACGCACCTTGAGGGCTACTGGCTATACATCTCGTCAGCCAACAAATTGTACCAATCAAAAATAAAATCCGTAAACAATCAGCCCACGGTCGAGGTGGTGCACCACCTCGCATGCAGTCCAGCATTAAAGCTCGGCTAAACTCCTTTGACTTTTTTGAGCCAAGGTGATCTATGACACCTCGGATATAGTCCGGCGTTGTACTTCGAATATAGTCTGGCGTTGGACTTCGGATATAGTCCGATGTTGGAGCTTGGACATAGTCCGGCATTGGAGCTCAGATGTAGTCCAGCGTTGGAGCTCGGATGCAAGAGGACACCGCCGCACGGGAACAACTTCAAACCCGAGGTGTGGCGTAAAAATAACAAGGCATTGAAAAGTTCGAGAACTTAAAGGGGCTCCTCGGATACCCGACATGTAAACTCTTCGGATTCACTTCGGCGATCCTCAAGATTGAAATGAAAAGATTTGTTGAACCAGTTTTCAAGACCGAAGACCGAAGATGAAGAACAGTTCGGAAGAATCAAGGAGCGTCCCCGACTTGAAGACTGGTTCAGGGGGCTACTAACGGTGTCCTGGACTAGGGGGTACTCACCACGTCGTCTCCCGAACAGTTGGATTGGGGCAAGGACCCCCATGGCGGTTCACTCATGGGCCACTTCGGGCAGCCCATGCCGCATACAAGGAGGTTTCCACAAGACTTGGCGCCCAAGCCAAGGACTCTCCTAAACCCTAGGCCTATGGTGTTATATAAACCGAGGTCGAGCTAGTCAATAGAGGGGCTCATATTCATTAGAACAGTCTCGTGGCAGATACATGTACCATGTACTACACCCCATATGAATACATCAAAAGCGGGATGTAGGGTTTTACCTCCATCAAGAGGGCCCGAACCTAGGTAAAATCCCGTGTCCGTGTAATCATCGCTTCAAGACGCCTAGCTTAGGACCCCTACTACGAGATACACCGGATATAGAACCGACAGCGGCCAACCCTCAGGTGCCCCTTGGCTACCTCCCCCCCCCCCCCCCCCGCCTATATATATGTGGGGCGCTTCTAGCACATCTCAGACTATTGCATAGCCGCGTGCGGTGCCCCCTCCACTATTTGCTCCCACGATCATATATTCGTATTGCTTAGGCGAAGCCTTGTGTGAATCACTTCACCATCACTGTCACCACGCATTCGTGCTGACGGAACTCATCTACTACCTCGACGTCTTGCTGGATCAAGAAGGCGAGGAACGTCACTGAGCTGAACGTGTGTAGAACTCGGAGGTGCCATACGTTCGGTGCTTGATTGGTCGAAGCTAGAAGAAGTTCGACTACATCAACCGCATTGTCAAATGCTTCCGCTTTCGGTCTACGAGGGTACCTACATACACTCTCGCCCTCTCATTGCTATGCATCTCCTAGATAGATCTTGCGTGAGCTTAGGAATTTTTTTGAATTTGCATGCTACGTTTCCCAACTTTGGCATCCGAGCTAGGTCTATGCATAGATGATATGAACGAGTAGAACACAAAGAGTTGTGGGTGGTGATTTTCATACTGCTTACCACCAATGTCTTATTTTGATTTGGCGGTATTGTTGGATGAATCAGCCCGGACCAACCTTACATGACCATGTTCATGAGACCGGTTCCACCGACAGACATGCAACTAGTTTTGCATAAAGGTGGCTGGCGGGTGTCTGTTTCTCCTACTTTAGTTGAAACAAATTTGACTGTGGCCGGTCCTTGTTGAAGGTTAAAATAGCAAACTTGATAAATCACCGTTGTGGTTTTGATGCGTAGGTAAGAACGGTTCTTTCTAGAAGCCTGTAGCAGCCATGTAAAACTTGCAACAACAAAGTAGAGGACGTCTAACTTGTTTTTCCAAGGCATGTTGTGATGTGATATGGTTAAGACATGATGTGATATATGTTTTTGTATGAGATGATCATGTTTTGTAAAAGTTATCGGCAACTGGCAGGAGCCTTATGGTTGTCTCTTTATTGTATGAAATGCAAATGCCATGTAATTGCTTTACTTTATCACTATGTGTTAGTGATAGTTGTAGAAGCAATAGTTGGCGAGACAACCACAACGCAACGATGGAGATCATGGTGTCGAGCCAGTGACGATGGAGATCATGATGATGCTTTGGAGATGGAGATCAAAAAGCACAAGATGATGATGGCCATATCATGTCACATTTTTTCATTGCATATGATGTTTATCTTTTATGCATCTTATTTTGCTTAGTACGGTGGTAGCATTATAAGATAATCCCTTAACTAAATTTCAAGGTATAAGTGTTCTCCCTGAGTATGCACCATTGCGACAGTTCGTCGTGTTGAGACACCACATGATGATCGGGTGTGATAGACTCTACGTTCACATACAACGGGTGCAAGACAGTTTTGCACATGCGGAATACTTTGGTTAAACTTGACGAGCCTAGCATGTACAGACATGGCCTCGGAACACTTGAGATCGAAAGGTCTAACGTGAATCATATAGTAGATTTGATCAACATAGAGATGTTCACCATTGATGACTACTCCATCTCACGTGATGATCGGATATGGTTTAGTTTATTTGGATCACGTATAATTTAGCTGACTTGAGGGATGTCTATCTAAGTGGGAGTTCTTCGGTAACTTGATTAATTGAACTTAATTTATCATGAACTTAGTCTTGATAGTATTTGCATATCTATGTTGTAGATCAATATCTCGCTATAAAGCTCCCCATTCATTTTTTGTTCCTAGAGAAAAATAAGTTGAAAGATGATAGTAGCAATGATGCAGACTGGGTCCGTGATCTGAGGATTATCCTCATTGCTGCACAGAAGAATTATGTCCTTGATGCACCACTAGGTGACAGACCGATTGCAGGAGCAGATGCTGACGTTATGAACGTTTGACAAGCTCGGTATGATGACTACTTGATAGTTTAGTGCACCTGCTTTACGGCTTAGAACCGGGACTTCATAAACATTTTGAACGCCACGCAGCATATGAGATGTTCCAAGAGCTGAAATTGGTATTTCAGACTCATGCCCATGTCAAGAGGTATGAGACCTCTGACAAGTACTTTGCCTACAAGATGGAGGAGAATAGCTCAGCCAGTGAGCATGTGCTCAGAATGTCTGGGTACTACAATCACTTGAATCCAGTGAGAGTCAATATTCCAGATAAGATAGTGATTGACAGAGTTCTCTAGTCACTATCACCAAGCTACTAGAACTTCGTGATGAACTATAATGTGCAAGGGATAACGAAAAAGATTCTTGAGCTCTTCGCGATGATGAAATCGGCGAAGGTAGAAATCAAGAAAGAGCATCAAGTTTTGGTGATTAACAAGACCACTAGTTTCAAGAAAAAAGGGCAAAGGAAAATAAAGGGAACTTCAAGAAGAATGACAAAGCAACTTGCCACTCCCATGAAGAAGCCCAAAGCTAGACCTAAGCCTGAAACTGAGTGCTTCTACTACAAAGGGAATGGTCACTAGAAGCGGAACTACCCCAAATACTTGGCGGCAAATAAGTATGGCAAAGTGAACAAAGGTATATTTGATATACATGTTATTGATGTGTACTTTACTAGTGTTCATAGTAACCCTAGGGTATTTGATACCGGTTCAGTTTCTAAGACTAGTAACTTGAAACATGAGTTGCAAAATGAACAGAGACTAGTTATGGGCGAGGTGACGATGTGTGTTGGAAGTGATTCCAAGGTTGATAAGATCACCATCGCACACTCCCTCTACCTTCAGGATTAGTGTTGGACCTAAATAAATGTTATTTGGTGTTTGCGTTGAGCATGAACATGATTGGATCATGTTTATTGCGATAGGGGTATTCATTTAAGTGAGAGAATAATTGTTGTTCTGTTTACATGAATGAAACCTTCTATGGTCATACACCCAATGTAAATGGTTTATTGAATCTCGATCATAGTGATACACATATTCATAATATTGATGCCAAAAGATGCAAAGTTGATAATGATAGTGCAACATATTTGTAGCACTGCTGTTCATAATATTGAATCATTTGATACTTGCGAACCATGCCTCATGGGCAAGATGACTAAAACTCCGTTCTCCGGAACAATAGAACGAGCCAATGACTTATTGGAAATAATACATACCGATGTATGCGGCCCAATGAGTGTTGAGGCACGCCGCGGGTATCGTTATTTTCTGACCTTCACAAATGATTTGAGTAGATATGGGTATATCTAGTTAATAAAACACAAGTCTGTAACATTTGAAAAGTTCAAGGAATTTCAGAGTGAAGTGGAGAATCATAGTAACAAGAAAATAAAGTTTCTACGATCTGATCGCGGAGGTGAATATTTAAGTTACGAGTTTGGCCTTCATTTGAACAATGTGGAATAGTTTCACAACTCATGCCACTTAGAACACCATAGCGTAATGGTGTGTCTGAATGTCATAACCATACTTTATTAGATATGGTGCTATCTACGATGTTTCTTATCGATTTACCACTATCATTTTGGGGTTATGCATTAGAGACAGCTACATTCACGTTAAATAGGGCACCGTCTAAATCCGTTGAGACAACACCGTATGAACTGTGGTTTGGCAAGAAACTAAGCTGTCGTTTCTTAAAGTTTGGGGTTGCGACACTTATGTCAAAAGGCTTCAGCCTGATAAGCTCAAACCCAAATCGGAGAAGTGCATCTTCATAGGATACCCTAAGGAAACAATTGGGTACACCTTCTACCATAGATCCAAAGGCAAGATCTTTGTTGCCGAGAATGGAACCTGTCTAGAGAAGGAGTTTCTCTCCAAAGAAGTGAGTGGGAGGAAAGTATAACTTGTTGACGTAATTGTACCTTCTCTCGAATAGGAAAGTAGCACATCAGTGAAATCCGTTCCCGTGATGCCTACACCAACTAGAGAGGAAGCTAATGATGATGATCATGAAACTTCGGATCAAGTTACTACTGGACCTCGTAGGTCAAACAGAGCACGTTGTGCACCAGAATGGTACAATAATCTTGTCTTGGAAGTCCTGTTATTAGACCATGGCGAACCTACGAACTATGAAGAAGCTATGATGAGCCCAGATTCCGACAGATGGCTTGAGGCCATGAAGTCTGAGATAGGATCCATGTATGAGAACAAGGTGTGGACTTTGATGGACTTGCCACCATAGATTGAATACTTTTATGGATTTGAGAGCACTTGATATATGTTTTGCATATGAATACTCGTGGTGACAATGGGGTATCATATTGATTCACTCGATATATGTTTTGGCACTCGACTCTTGGATTCCTGAGGTGACATTGGGGTGATCTACGCATAGGGGTTGATGCGCGTTCTTGTCTTTGTTTCTCCGGTAGAAATCTTGGGGCACTCTTTGAGGTTCTTTGTGTTGGATTGAGTATTATGAATCTGAAATTATTTGGTGTTATTTTAGTACGAACTCTTGGATAGATCGATCGGAAAGAATAGTTTCGAGGTGGTTTCATACCCTACAAATAATTTCTTCTTATGTTCTCCGCTAGATAGGAACTTTGGAGTGATTCTTCATCGCACTTTGAGGGATGGTTATATGATCCAATTATATTAGCATTGTTGAGAGATTGCACTAGTTAAAGTACGTAACCTAGGCCTCATTTTCAAGCATTGCAATACCATTTGTGCTCCGTTTTATCCATTGCTACCTTGCTGTTTTCTATTGTTCTTATTACAAAAATCAATATCTACTATCGACATTACACTTGCATCACCATCTCTTCGACGAACTAGTGCACCTATACAAATTACCATTGTATTTGGTGTGTTGGGGACACAAGAGACTTTTTATTGTTTGGTTGCAGGGTCGTTTGAGAGAGACCATCTTCATCCTACGCCTCCCACGGATTGATAAACCTTAGGCCATCCACTTGAGGGAAATTTGATATTGTCCTACAAAACTTTGCGCTTGGAGGCCCAACACGTGTCTACAAGAATAAAGTTGCATAGTAGACATCAAGCTCTTTTCTGGCGCAGTTGCCGGGGAGGTGAGTGCTTGAAGGTATATCTTTAGATCTTGCAATCGAATATTTTAGTTTCTTGTTTTATCACTAGTTCGGTGTTAAAAAGAAACTAAAAAATGGAACTGAGGTTGCATCATATTATTCATCTTTATAATGTCTTTCTTGAAAATGATGGAAAGGAAAATTGTGCCCAATTGATAGAAGAAGAATTTTATAAAATGTTTGATAAAAAATCTTTGAATGATGAGCATGATTGCAATGTTGTTAGTATGAATTCTTTGAATATTCATGATGCTAATGATATGCAAAACCATAAGCTTGGGGAAGCTATGTTTGATGAAGATGATACTTTTAGTCCCCCAAGATTTGATGTGCAAATTTGTAATAATGATTGCATGCCTCCTATTTATGATGATTATAATGATGAAAGTGGATTTGGAGAGGTCATAACTTTATTTAATGATGAATCCACTACTTTAAAAGTGGTTTCAATTGACTATGACAACAAAGTTGCTATCTATGATGATTATGGTGATGACATTTATGCTATGAGGAATAATGATAACCATGAAACTTATCCTCGTGATTTTTGAAGGAAATATGCCCCAGAGGCAATAATAAAGTATTATATATTTCATTATATCATGATAAATGTTTATTATTCATGCTAGAATTGTATTAACCGGAAACATAATACATGTGTGAATACATAGACAAACAGAGTGTCACTAGTATGCCTCTACTTGACTAGCTCGTTAATCAAAGATGGTTATGTTTCCTAGCCATAGACATGAGTTGTCATTTGATTAACGAGATCACCTCATTAGGAGAATGACGTGATTGACTTGACCCATTCCGTTAGCTTAGCACCCGATCGTTTAGTATGTTGCTATTGCTTTCTTCATGACTTATACATGTTCCTCTGACTATGAGATTATGCAACTCCCGTTTACCGGAGGAACACTTTGTGTGCTACCAAACGTCACAACGTAAATGGGTGATTATAAAGGTGCTCTACAGGTGTCTCCAAAGGTACTTGTTGGGTTGGCGTATTTCGAGATTAGGATTTGTCACTCCGATTGTCGGAGAGGTATCTCTGGGCCCACTCGGTAATGCACATCACTATAAGCCTTGCAAGCATTGTGACTAATGAGTTAGTTGCGGGATGATGTATTACGGAACGAGTAAAGAGACTTGCCAGTAACGAGATTGAACTAGGTATCGAGATACCGACGATCGAATCTCGGGCAAGTAACATACCGATGACAAAGGGAACAACGTATGTTGTTATGCGGTCTGACCGATAAAGATCTTCGTAGAATATGTGGGAGCCAATATGGGCATCCAGGTCCCGCTATTGGTTATTGACCGGAGAGGTGTCTCGGTCATGTCTACATAGTTCTCGAACCCGAAGGGTCCGCACGCTTAACGTTACGATGACAGTTTTATTGAGTTTTGATGTACCGAAGGAGTTCGGAGTCCCGGATGAGATCGGGGACATGACGAGGAGTCTCGAAATGGCCGAGACGTAAAGATAGATATATTGGACGACTATATTCAGACTTCGGAAAGGTTCCGAGTGATTCGGGTATTTTTCGGAGTACCGGAGAGTTACGGGAATTCGTATTGGGCCTTAATGGGCCATACGGGAAAGGAGGGAAAGACCTCAAAGGGTGGCCGCACCCCTCCCCATGGGCTAGTCCGAATTGGACTAGGGAGGGGGGCGCCCCCTTCCTTCTTTCTCCTTTCCCCTTCCCTTCTCCTACTCCCACAAGGAAAGGAGGAGTCCTACTCCCGGTGGGAGTAGGACTCCCCCCTTGGGCGCGCCACCTCCCCTTGGCCGGCCCTCTTCCCCTTGCTCCTTTATATATGGGGGCAGGGGGCACCCCATGGACACACTTGATATACGATATTTTAGACCTGTGCGGTGCCCCCCTCCACCATATTACACCTCGATAATACCGTTGCGGAGCTTAGGCGAAGCCCTGCGTCGGTGGAACATCATCATCGTCACCACGCCGTCATGCTGACGAAACTCTCCCTCAACACTCGGCTGGATCGGAGTTCGAGGGACATCCTCGAGCTGAACGTGTGTAGAACTCAGAGGTGCCGTGCGTTCGGTACTTGATCGGTCGGATCGTGAAGACGTACGACTACATCAACCGTGTTGTGATAACGCTTCCGCTGTCGGTCTACGAAGGTACGTGGACAACACTCTCCCCTCTCGTTGCTATGCATCACCATGATCTTGCATGTGCGTAGGAATTTTTTTGAAATTACTACGTTACCCAATAGTGGCATCCGAGCCTGGTTTATGCGTTGATGCTATGCACGAATAGAACACAAGTGAGTTGTGGGCGATATAAGTCATACTGCTTACCAGCATGTCATACTTTGGTTCAGCGGTATTGTGAGATGAAGTGGCCCGGACCGACATTACGCGTACGCTTACGCGAGACTGGTTTCACCGTTGCGAGCACTCGTTGCTTAAAGGTGACTGGCGCGTGTCTGTCTCTCTCACTTCAGTTGAACCGAGTGTGGCTACGCCCGGTCCTTGCGAAGGTTAAAACATCACCAACTTGACAAACTATCGTTGTGGTTTTGATGCGTACGTAAGAACGGTTCTTGCTAAGCCCGTAGCAGCCACGTAAAACTTGCAACAACAAAGTAGAGGACGTCTAAGTTGTTTTTGCAGGGCATGTTGTGATGTGATATGGTCAAGACATGATGTGATATAATTTGTTGTATGAGATGATCATGTTTTGTAACAGAGTTATCGGCAACTGGCAGGAGCCATATGGTTGTCGCTTTATTGTATGAAATGCAATCGCCATGTAATAGTTTTACTTTATCACTAAGCGGTAGCGATAGTCGTAAAAGCAATTAGTTGGCGAGACGACAACGATACTACGATGGAGATCAAGGTGTCGCGCCGGTAACGATGGTGATCATGACGGTGCTTCGGAGATGGAGATCACGAACACGGTGCTTCGGAGATGGAGATCACGAACACGGTACTTCGGAGATGGAGATCACGAACATGGTGCTTCGGAGATGGAGATCACGAACACGGTACTTCGGAGATGGAGATCACGAACACGGTGCTTCGGAGATGGAGATCACAAGCACAAGATGATGATGGCCATATCATATCACTTATATTGATTGCATGTGATGTTAATCCTTTATGCATCTTATCTTGCTTTGATTGACGGTAGCATTATAAGATGATCTCTCACTAAAATTTCAAGATAAAAGTGTTCTCCCTGAGTATGCACCGTTGCGAAAGTTCTTCGTGCTGAGACACCACGTGATGATCGGGTGTGATAGGCTCTACGTTCAAATACAACGGGTGCAAAACAGTTGCACACGCGGAATACTCAGGTTAAACTTGACGAGCCTAGCATATACAGATATGGCCTCGGAACACAGAGACCGAAAGGTCGAGCGTGAATCATATAGTAGATATGATCAACATAGTGATGTTCACCATTGAAACTACTCCATCTCACGTGATGATCGGACATGGTTTAGTTGATTTGGATCACGTAATCACTTAGATGATGAGAGGGATGTCTATCTAAGTGGGAGTTCTTAAGTAATATGATTAATTGAACTTAAATTTATCATGAACTTAGTCCTGATAGTATTTTGCAAATTATGTTGTAGATCAATAGCTCGCGTTGTTGCTTCCCTGTTTATTTTTGATATGTTCCTAGAGAAAAATTATGTTGAAAGATGTTAGTAGCAAAGATGCGGATTGGATCCGTGATCTGAGGATTATCCTCATTGCTGCACAGAAAAATTATGTCCTTGATGCACCGCTAGGTGACAGACCTATTGCAGGAGCAGATGCAGACGTTATGAACGTTTGGCTAGCTCAATATGATGACTACTTGATAGTTTAGTGCACCATGCTTAACAGCTTAGAATCGGGACTTCAAAGACGTTTTGAACATCATGGAACATATAAGATGTTCCAGGAGTTGAAGTTAATATTTCAAGCAAATACCCGAGTTGAGAGATATGAAGTCTCCAACAAGTTCTATAGCTAAAAGATGGAGGAGAATCGCTCAACTAGTGAGCATGTGCTCAGATTGTCTGGGTACTACAATCGCTTGAATCAAGTGGGAGTTAATCTTCCAGATAAAATAGTGATTGACAGAATTCTCTAGTCACCATCACCAAGTTAGTAGAACTTCGTGATGAACTATAGTATGCAAGGGATGAAGAAAGTAATTCCCGAGCTCTTCGTGATGCTGAAATCGACGAAGGTAGAAATCAAGAAAAACATCAAGTGTTGATAGTTGACGAGACCACTAGTTTCAAGAAAAGGGCAAAGGGAAGAAGGGGAACTTCAAGAAGAACGGCAAGCAAGTTGCTGCTCAAGTGAAGAAGCCTAAGTCTGGTCCTAAGCCTGAGACTAAGTGCTTCTACTACAAAGGGATTGTTCACTGGAAGCGGAACTACCCCAAGTATTTGGTGGATAAGAAGGATGGCAAAGTGAACAAAGGTATATTGGATATACATGTTATTGATGTGTACTTACTAGTGTTTATAGCAACCCCTCAGTATTTGATACTGGTTCAGTTGCTAAAGAGTAGTAACTTGAAACGGGAGTTGCAGAATAAACAGAGACTAGTAAAAGGCGAGGTGATGATGTATGTTGGAAGTAGTTCCAAGATTGATATGATCATCATCGCACACTCCCTATACTTTCGAGATTAGTGTTGAAACTAAATAAGTGTTATTTGGTGTTTGCGTTGAGCATGAATATGATTTGATCATGTTTTTTGCAATTCGGTTATTCATTTAAGTTAGAGAACAATTGTTGTTCTGTTTACATGAATAAAAACCTTCTATGGTCATACACAGCAACGAAAATGGTTTGTTGGATCTTGATCGTAGTGATACACATAATCATAATATTGAAGCCAAAAGACTCAAAGTTAATAATGATAGTGCAACTTATTTGTGGCACTGCCGTTTAGGTCATATTGGTGTAAAGCGCATGAAGAAACTCCATACTGATGGGATTTTGGAATCACTTGATTATGAATCACTTGATGCTTGCGAACCGTGCCTCATGGGCAAGATGACTAAAACGCCGTTCTCCGGTACTATGGAGAGAGCAACAGATTTGTTGGAAATCATACATACAGATGTATGTGGCCCGATGAATATTGAGGCTCGTAGCAGGTATCATTATTTTCTGACCTTCACAGATGATTTGAGCAGATATGGGTATATCTACTTGATGAAACATAAGTCTGAAACATTTGAAAAGTTTAAAGAATTTCAGAGTGAAGTGGAAAATCATCGTGACAAGAAAATAAAGTTTCTATGATCTGATCGTAGAGAAGAGTATTTGAGTTACGAGTTTGGCCTTCAGTTAAAACAATGTGAAATAGTTTCACTACTCACGCCACCTGGAACACCACGGTGTAATGGTGTGTCCGAACGTCGTAATCGTACTTTATTAGATATGGTGCGATATATGATGTATCTTACCGATCTACCACTATCGTTTTGGGGTTATGCATTAGAGACAGCTGCATTCACGTTAAATAGGGCACCATCAAAATCCGTTGAGATGACGCCTTATGAACTGAGGTTTAGCAAGAAACCAAAGTTGTCGTTTCTTAAAATTTTGAGGTTGCGATGCTTATGTGAAAAAGTTTCATCCTGATAAGCTCAAACCCAAATCGGAGAAATGTGTCTTCATAGGATACCCAAAGGAAACAGTTGGGTATACCTTCTATCACAGATCCGAAGGCAAGACATTCGTTGCTTAGTATGGATCCTTTCAAGAGAAGGAGTTTCTCTCGAAAGAAGTGAGTGGGAGGAAAGTAGAACTTGATGAGGTAACTGTACCTGCTCCCTTATTGGAAAGTAGTTCATCACAGAAATCTGTTCCTGTGACTCCTACACCAATTAGTGAGGAAGTTAATGATGATGATCATGGAACTTCAGATCAAGTTATTACTGAACCTCGTAGGTCAACCAGAGTAAGATCCGCACCAGAGTGGTACGGTAATCCTGTTCTGGAGGTTATGTTACTAGACCATGACGAACCTTCGAACTATGAAGAAGCGATGGTGAGCCCAGATTCCACGAAATGGCTTGAGGCCATGAAATCTGAGATAAGATCCATATATGAGAACAAAGTATGGACTTTGATTGACTTGCCCAATGATCGGCGAGCCATTGAGATTAAATGGATCTTCAAGAGGAAGACGGATGCTGATAGTAGTGTCACTATCTACAAAGCTAGAATTGTCGCAAAAGGTTTTCGACAAGTTCAAGATGTTGACTACGATGAGAGTTTCTCACTCGTATCTATGCTTAAGTCTGTCCGAATCATGTTAGAAATTGCCGCATTTTATGAAATATGGCAAAGGGATAAACAAAACTGCATTCCTTAATGGATTTATTAAAGAAGAGTTGTATATGATGCAACCAGAAGGTTTTGTCAATCCTAAAGGTGCTAACAAAATATGCAAGCTCCAGCGATCCATCAATGGACTGGTGCAAGCATCTCGGAGTTGGAATATACGCTTTGATAAGTTGATCAAAGCATATAGTTGTATACAGACTTGCGGTGAAGCCTGTATTTACAAGAAAGTGAGTGGGAGCACTACAGCATTTCTGATAAGTATATGTGAATGACATATTGTTAATCAGAAATAATGTAGAATTATTCTGCAAGCATAAAGGAGTGTTTGAAAGGAGTTTTTCAAAGATAGACCTCGATGAAGCTGCTTACATATTGAGCATCAAGATCTATAGAGATAGATGAAGACGCTTGATAAGTTTTTCAATGAGTACATACCTTAACAAGATTTTGAAGTAGTTCAAAATAGAACAGTCAAAGAAAGAGTTCTTGCCTGTGTTACAAGGTGTGAAATTGAGTAAAGACTCAAAGCCCGACCACGGCAGAAGATAGAAAGAGAATGAAAGTCATTCCCTATGCCTTGGCCATAGGTTCTATAAAGTATGCCATGCTGTGTACCAGATCTATTGTATACCCTACACTGATTTTGACAAGGGAGTACAATAGTGATCTAGGAGTAGATCACTGGACAGCGGTCAAAATTATCCTTAGTGGAATAAGGAAATGTTTCTCGATTATGGAAGTGACAAAAGGTTCGTCGTAAAGGGTTACGTCGATGCAAGTTTTGACACTAAATCTAGATGACTCTAAGTCTCGGTCTAGATACATATTGAAAGTGGGAGCAATTAGCTAGAGTAGCTCCGTGCAGAGCATTGTAGACATAGGAATTTGCAAAATCCTTACGGATCTAAATGTGACAGACCCATTGACTAAAATTATCTCACAATCAAAACATGATCACACCTTAGTACTCTTTGGGTGTTAATCACATAGCGATGTGAACTAGATTATTGACTCTAGTAAACCCTTTGAGTGTTGGTCACATAGATATGTGAACTATGGGTGTTAATCACATGGTGATGTGAATTATTGATGTTAAATCACATGGCGATGTGAACTAGATTATTGACTCTAGTGCAAGTGGGAGACTGAAGGAAATATGCCCTAGAGGCAATAATAAAGTATTATATATTTCCTTATATCATGATAAATGTTTATTATTCATGCTAGAATTGTATTAACCGGAAACATAATACATGTGTGAATACATAGACAAACAGAGTGTCACTAGTATGCCTCTACTTGACTAGCTCGTTAATCAAAGATGGTTATGTTTCCTAGCCATAGACATGAGTTGTCATTTGATTAACGAGATCACCTCATTAGGAGAATGACGTGATTGACTTGACCCATTCCGTTAGCTTAACACCTGATCGTTTAGTATGTTGCTATTGCTTTCTTCATGACTTATACATGTTCCTCTGACTATGAGATTATGCAACTCCCGTTTACCGGAGGAACACTTTGTGTGCTACCAAACGTCACAACGTAAATGGGTGATTATAAAGGTGCTCTACAGGTGTCTCCAAAGGTACTTGTTGGGTTGGCGTATTTCGAGATTAGGATTTGTCACTCCGATTGTCGGAGAGGTATCTCTGGGCCCACTCGGTAATGCACATCACTATAAGCCTTGCAAGCATTGTGACTAATGAGTTAGTTGCGGGATGATGTATTACGGAACGAGTAAAGAGACTTGCCAGTAACGAGATTGAACTAGGTATCGAGATACCGACGATCGAATCTCGGGCAAGTAACATACCGATGACAAAGGGAACAACGTATGTTGTTATGCGGTCTGACCGATAAAGATCTTCGTAGAATATGTGGGAGCCAATATGGGCATCCAGGTCCCGCTATTGGTTATTGACCGGAGAGGTGTCTCGGTCATGTCTACATAGTTCTCGAACCCGAAGGGTCCGCACGCTTAACGTTACGATGACAGTTTTATTGAGTTTTGATTTACCGAAGGAGTTCGGAGTCCCGGATGAGATCGGGGACATGATGAGGAGTCTCTAAATGGCCGAGACGTAAAGATCGATATATTGGACGACTATATTCGGACTTCGGAAAGGTTCCGAGTAATTCGGGTATTTTTCGGAGTACCGGAGAGTTACGGGAATTCGTATTGGGCCTTAATGGGCCATACGGGAAAGGAGGGAAAGACCTCAAAGGGTGGCCGCACCCCTCCCCATGGGCTAGTCCGAATTGGACTAGGGAGGGGGGGCCCCTTCCTTCTTTCTCCTTTCCCCTTCCCTTCTCCTACTCCCACAAGGAAAGGAGGAGTCCTACTCTCGGTGGGAGTAGGACTCCCCCCTTGGGCGCGCCACCTCCCCTTGGTCGGCCCTCTTCCCCTTGCTCCTTTATATACGGGGGCAGGGGGACACCCCATGGACACACTTGATATACGATATTTTAGCCGTGTGCGGTGCCCCCCTCCACCATATTACACCTCGATAATACCGTTGCGGAGCTTAGGCGAAGCCCTGCGTCGGTGGAACATCATCATCGTCACCACGCCGTCGTGCTGACGAAACTCTCCCTCAACACTCGGCTGGATCGGAGTTCGAGGGACGTCATCGAGCTGAACGTGTGTAGAACTCGGAGGTGCCGTGCGTTCGGTACTTGATCGGTCGGATCGTGAAGACGTACGACTACATCAACCGCGTTCTGATAACGCTTCCGCTGTCGGTCTACGAGGGTACGTGGACAACACTCTCCCCTCTTGTTGCTATGCATCACCATGATCTTGCGTGTGCGTAGGAATTTTTTTGAAATTACTACGTTACCCAACAATTTTAATTTTCAATCCCATGATAGTTATTTTGTTGAGTTTGCTCCCACTACTATTCATGAGAATAAATTTGCTTATGTGGAGAGTAATAAAAATTTTATGCTTGTGGATCACAAAAATAATGCTTTATGTGATAGTTATATTGTCGAATTCATTCGTGATGCTACTGAAAATTATTATGAGAAAGGAACATATGCTTTTACATATTGCAATAATATCAAGTTTCCTCTCTATGTGTTGAAAATCTTGAAGTTATGCTTATGTTGCCTTCCTATGCTAGTTGATTCTTGTTCCCATAAGTTATTTGCTCACAAAATCCCTATGCATAGGAAGTGGGTTAGACTTAAGTGTGCTAGTCATATGCTTCATGATGCTCTCTTTGTGTTTCAATTCTTATCTTTTACGTGAGCATCACTGAAATCATCATGCCTAGCTAAAAGGCATTAAAGAAAAGCGCTTGTTGGGAGACAACCCAACATTTATCCTACTGTCTTTGTGTGTTCACATGATTAAGCTACTATAGTAATCATGTTTTATAGCCTTTGTTTCAATAAAGTGCCAAGTAAAGCCTTTGGGATAGTGTGGATGATAGTTGACTTCATTCTGTGCAAAAACAAAAACGTTTGCTTCCAGAAACAGAATTGTTTAAATTCACTGGAAAGTGATAAAATTCTGATTTTTTTTACAAACGATTGAGATAAAAAATTCCTACGTTGTCCTAATTTTTCATAATTTTTTGAGTAGCAGAAGTATGGTTTGAGTACAGATTACTACACAATGTTTTGTTTTTGACAGATTCTGTTTTCAATACATAGTTTGCTTGTTTCCTAGTTTCTATGGCTTATATTGCACAATATAAATTGTGGAAATGATATGCTACAGTAGGAATTGTATGGAAACAATTATGAATCATGTCTTTGACAGTACAAAAGTGAATGATTTGTCTTTATCATACTAACCTATCTCACAAAGTTCTGTTAAGTTTTGTGTGATTGAAGTTTTCAAGTTTTGGGTGAGATGTCGATATGAGGAGAATAAGGAGTGACAAGACCCTAAGCTTGGGGATGCCCAAGGAACCCCAAGTTAATATTCAAGGAAGATCCAAGCAACTAAGCTTGGGGATGCCTCGGAAGGAATCCCTTCTTTCGTCTCCAACATTATCGGTAACCTCACTTGGAGCTATATTTTCATCCGTCACATGATATGTGTTTTGCTTGGAGCGTCAATTTCTTTTGTTAGGATTTGCTTTCTGTTATTTAGAATAATGTTTTTCATCTTTATTTTCAATAAAAATGTCAAGGATAGCCCTTTACCATGCTTATTTTGCAAGTCTACATGTTGCTGTTTCAAAACAGAATGTTTATCGATGTTGCAAAAATTTCCGAGAAAATTAAGAATGTGATAAAATGTTGAAACTTTTTGCACAGTAAGCTCTGATAAATTTTCTACAACATGGTGAATTTTTATAATTTTTGGAGTTAAAGAAGTATTGATACTCTTGCATTCTTTCCAGACTATACTGTTTTGGCAGATTGCTATTATGTTTGCATTGTTTGCATATGTTTTCCTGTTTAATGATTCTTTTTTAGGATAGGAGTATTAAATATGCAGCGGCATTCAGTATGCAATGTTGAATAATAATTTTAGTGATTTTCTACAGTAGAGAATGATAAGGTTTTTGCATTGGTTTATACTAACTAATCTCACGAGTTCTTGTTGAGTTTTGTGTGGATGAAGTTTTTAAGATTTAGGGAAACCATGATATAAAAGGAATTAGGGAGACACAAAAGCTCAAGCTTGGGGATACCCAAGGCATCCCAAGATAATATTTCAAGAAGTCTGAAGCATCTAAGCTTTGGGATGCCCCAGTAGGCATCCCACCTTTCTTCATCAACAATTATCGGTTAGTATCAGTTGATCCTAAGTTTTTGCTTCTTCACATGAGTTGTGCTATCCTTGAAATGTCATTTTATTTTCATTTTGCTTGCTGTTTTAATAAAATACTTAGATCTGAAAGTTTTAAATAAGAGAGAGCCCTCACATAGATGTCTATTTACTTAACTACTCGATTAATCTTCACTTTTATCTTTTTGGAGTAGCTTGTCATTTACTCTTGTGCTTCACTTATATCCGATGAATAAATTGTTGAATGAATTAAATATCATGAAGTTGAAATTATATCATGCCCAGTGGTAGCTTCACATTGGGTTTAGAAAGTGAAATCTTTTGAAGCTTGACAATCACAATTTTGGTCATACAAGCAATTCATGAATGATTACTATAAGGACGAGAACTTTCACATGTAAATACACTATCTTGGAAATCTTTTGTGATTGTGAGCCCCCATCAAAATATTATATGCCAAAATTGTTGACGTTGGACAAGGAAGACAACGTAATGATTTATGTTTGTTCATATTCACATAGAAGTTATATTGTCATAGATCCTTCAACATGTGGTGCTTGCCACCCATTTTTGCTAGCGAAAAATTCCGCACCAAGTAGACATACTACTTGTGCATCCAAAAACCCTTAACCCAAATCTTATTTTCAAGAGTCCATCATACCAATCTAAGGATTGAATAAGATCCTTCAAGTAAGTTGTCATCGGTGCAATAAGGCAATAAAAATTGCTTCTAAAAGTGTTAGATCATTTAGTGTAAGAGAAAATTCAGCGTTGTACGAACTTGTGATGGCAAAGAATAAAAGCGACAGACTGCATGATAAAGGTTGCTATCATAAGGGGCAATATAACATGATGTTCTCTTGCACTAAGGGATTGAGCATACAAACAAAAAGTGCATGGCAACCTTTGCTTCCCTCTGCGAATGGCCTGCCTTTTACTTTCATGCAAGAGTCAAAGTTTTTCTCTCTATTCCTTTTTATTTTTCTATTTCGGCAAGCATCATGTGGTGAGGAACGGTCTAGGCACATATATCCAGTTGGATACGGGTAGCATGAGTTATTATTGTTGACATCACCCTTGAGGTAAATACGTTGGGATGCGAAATTAGAAGCCCCTATCTTTCTATGTGTCTGGTTGAAACGTTTTTCTCATGTGTATGCGGTGAGTGTTAGCAATCATAGAAGACTATATGATGGTTCACTATGTGGAGCTCTTGCTTAGACTCTGTTGAATAAGTTGAATTGCAATTGCTTGGTGACTGAGAATATAGGTTGTTGAGTTTCAAGAGAATTCATTATTTGAACCTTAATATGTGAATTGGTTGCTACTTTACCATGATGAGTTTTATGAGAAAGAATTGCTATGATGATGCTAGGAGAAGTGCTTGAAATTATCATTGATCATAATTATTTCTTTTACCATTTACCTACTCGAGGACGAGTAGGAATTAAGCTTGGGGATGCTGATACGTCTCCAACGTATCTATAAATTATGAAGTATTCATGCTGTTATATTATCATTCTTGGATGTTTTAAAATCATTTTATAGCAACTTTATATCATTTTTTGGGACTAACCTATTGACCCAGTGCCCAGTGCAAGTAGTTGTTTTTTGCTGGTTTTTTACATCGCAGGAAATCAATATCAAACGAAGTCCAAACGCCGCAAAACTTTTTGTGGATTTTTTATGGACCAGAAGACATCCAGTGGGCCAAAGAAGCACCTCGGGGGTGCCCCGAGGAGGGCACAACCCACCAGGGCGTGCCTGGGCGCCCAGGCGCGCCCTGGTGGGTTGTGCCCCCCTTGGGGCACCCCCAGGTGCTTCTTTGGCCCACTGTTGGTCTTCTGGTCCAAAAAAACCTCCGTGAAGTTTCGTTGCATTTGGACTCCGTTTGGTATTGATTTCCTGCGATGTTAAAAACAAGCAAAAAACAACAACTGGCACTGGGTCAATAGGTTAGTCCCAAAAAATGATATAAAGTTGCTATAAAATGATTGTAAAACATCCAACAATGATAAAATAACAACATGAATACTTCATAAATTATAGATACGTTGGAGACGTATCAGCAGGATAGGCCAACACGGGAAGACTTCAGCACTCAAATGGCACCACGCCGTCATGGCAAAGACCCTGTCAACTACCTAGACCCTCATGGTGTTCGACGTCACATTGAGGCAAAATGAGTGCCTCCTCGGTCCATTTATGGATCAAGAGGATGCGCGTCCCAACGGGCTTGATGGCTATGATGCCTGGTTAGACAGGAACGGCGGCACCCGAGCTCAAGCCTACACACGGCACTCCCCCAACCTCCGACGTGACACACCTCAGTTCCGAGGTCCAGCCCACCCGATCTGGTTTACCGATAGGGTTATGGTCTTATGGAAGACTAGTTCCCAGAAGGGTTTAAGTCCATCAATATAGAATCATATGATGGCACAACGGACCCAGTCGTATGGATCGAAGACTTTCTTCTTCATATACACATGGCTAACAGAGATGGCCTCCATGCCATCAAATACTTGCCTCTCAAATTAAGGGGGTCGGCGAGGCATTGGCTCAATAGCCTGCCTCCTCATTCTATCAACAGTTGGGAAGCCCTCAAGGATGCCTTCCGGGCAAATTTCCAGGGGACTTACGCCCGACCTCCGGACGTCGATGACCTCAGCCGTGTCACTCAGCAGCCCGGAGAATCTTCTCGGAAATTTTGGAACCGGTTCCTCACTAAAAAGAACTAGATCATAGACTGTTCGAACACCGAGGCCATTGTTGCATTTAAGAATAACATCCGAGATGAATGGCTTGCCCGCCAGGTCGGCCGGGATAAGCCGAGGACCATGGTAGCTCTTACCTCGCTAATGACCCGCTTTTGCGCGGGAGAGGACAGTTGGCTTGCCTGTAGCACCCATGACGGTGAGGGGGCACCTCGAAGACGCGCGACGCCAATGGAAAGCCTCGACGTAATAAAAACAAGCACATGCATAAAAATGGCGGAAGCGACACGAGGATGCCGCAGTCAATGCAGGGTTCACCGGACCTAGATCCGGTCAGAAAAGAAAACCCTCCAAAGGGAACAAGGATGGACCTAGCCAGCTAGACAGTATCCTAGATCGACCGTGCCAAATCCATGGCACTCTAGACAAACTAGCAACCCACACTTACAAGAACTGCTGGGTCTTCAAACAAGCTGGCAAGGTGGCGACAGAGGGTCAAGGTAAAACCTAAAAATCGCGGTGAAGAAGAGGATGAACCTCGGCGACCTAACAATGGAGGACAAAAGAAGTTTCCTAACAAGGTAACAGAAGTAAACATGATTTATGTTACCCACATCCCCAAAATGGAGAGGAAGTGCGTACTTCGGGACATCAATGCACTAGAGCCAGTTGCCCCGAAGTTTAACTCGTGGTCGGCTTACCCGATCACATTCAATAAACATGACCATCTGACCATCTAACCAGCATCAAGCATGGCGGATCAGCCGCACTCGTCCTGGACCCAATCGTCGATGGTTTCCATCTGACACGCGTCCTTATGGACGGAGGAAGCAGCCTCAACTTAATCTACGAGGACACGGTTATGAAGATGGGCATCGACTCACCTCGGGTCAAGCCAAGTTAGCACCACCTGTAAAGGTGTCATACCAGGCGTTGAGGCCCGCTATACCGGAACTGTGACACTTGAGGTAGTTTTCGGATCACCCGAGAACTTCAGGAAGGAGGAGTTAATCTTCGACATCGTCCCCTTCCGAAGCGGATACCATGTGCTCCTAGGGCGCAACTCATTTGCTTGCTTCAATGCAGTTCCGCATTACGCTTACCTCAAGCTTAAAATTTGAGGGGCCTAATGGTGTTATCATAGTTAATGGTAACACAGAATGCTTCCTCCGGACGGAGGAGTAGATCGCAGCCTTCACAGCCGAAGTGCAGGCATCCAAGGAGGCAACCCGTTGCGGTAAACGAACCCCAACTCTTCGAAGCGTACACGAGCCACACTAGATGACCTAGGACACGTACCCCCACACCCTAAATAGGGGTATGTGCTCCTTGCGCGCTCCCCCTGGAAGGGGCACTACGTCCCTAGGGTGCACAATTTCACACTAAAAATTCCCGAGGCCATTGAGGAGCCAAAACTATGGAAACGTCGAAACGGCTAGACCGAGGAGCGACGGAGCCTCGAGCTTTCCCATCTACTAGGTTCTGTCAAAAAACTAGCCAGCAAAAGCATATCCACGTGGCTTCAACTGTACAATGGACATCTGCAGACCTCTTAAAAGGACTCGGCCAGCGAACACTTCAAGCACATGCAGGGCCGAGGTTGCATACAGTCTGTATTACTCTTCGCCATCAACGAAGACGAGTTGGTCAACAGCATGAAGACGCGGACGTGCGGCAGGGAGCTGCCCGGGCTCATAAACCTGATGACAAGATCCGCCCTGTTTTTTAACTCCTTCACTACCTTTAATAGCATTGTATCTTTTTAGTTCCTCTCGTTACAGCTTGACATGTAAAGCTTGACCTCTATAAAATAAAGAAATCATACCTTTTAAGGTCTTAATGCATTTCTGTACAAGCATTGCTTGTAAGCTACAATAATATCTTTTAGATACAATGGCTAAAGGGGCTTTGTTTCCCTGTCCTGAAATACAAGTCCGAAGTATTCGGCGTCTCGGATGTTGCATTATATGCATCATTTTTTAATCTAGATTTTGGTTAATAGTTGGGTTGCTTGGCTCCTATGTGTACCCCTTACATTCCCAACAAATTCGGCTAAGGGTGTAACGGGAGAACCACTACGATAGTGCCGCCGGTTTAATTGGCAGAGTGTCTCAGTGGAGAAAACCGAAAATTGACTATCTAGGTAAGCGAAAACTGGTCGCCAATCCGAAGACCGTGTTAAGCGACGTGTCGTTAGAGATCACTCGTGTTAAATGAAGGGGTTCTTCATAGCATGAGCCGAAGTGGGCGATGGCGTAGACCTCGGCTACCTAAGTCGACCACTTCACACACCGGGGGCTCGTCATCAGCCCCCACTGTCAAACTCCTATGACTAAGTGAAAGATATAAAGCCGTTATAGTCCGATTGCCTAGTTCCTATGAGCACATACCGCCTCCAGGTACCGAGACATCGGCTAAGGGTCGAAGCTGCCTCAAGGAACACCCTCTGTATACTCTACATTGGGGTAGAAGCCGACGACTGGCCACTTTCAGGTCAAACAATCAATCAGGAGGGATATTAAATATCAAACAACACAATCATATGAGGGAATTTTAAAGCCATATTCATTGAAACAAAAGATAGTTTTTATACACACCACATACTTCGGCATTCCGAAGTGTCAACTAGAAATACAAAGTGTCTTTTGGACACATGGCCTCGGTAGCCCGGGCGCACTCTTTCACTTGAACGAAGAACTGCTCTGCGGTACGCACCTTCCCTTCCGGGGGGGCACAGCAGCAATCGCCGTGCGCACCTTTCGGAAATGCGTCTTCACGCAAGCGTACGCTCGCCGTGCTCCCTCCAGGCATGCAAATCACTTCCAGCAATCCACTTGCGGGTCGGCCACCCGCAGCCGAGCCAGGAGGCCGAAGAAGCTGGTCGATAGTGCTTCCGCAGGACACATAGTTTGATGCAGTGTAGCGCCAGCCTCACCACGCTGGCAAGGCCCACACTTCACAAACATGGTGGTGGAAGAGCGGGAGGCGGCGTTCTGGCAAGCGCAGGCCGACCAGAGGTACAACCTCTGGCTCCTCGACGAGCACCGACACGCAGAGGAGCAAATCGTCCACGACCAGGCGAATGATAAAGCCGTCATAGGCATGGTGACGGACGTGGATGAGCAGAAGGTGATGCTCCGTGCCATCTGTGACATCCTCCACAAGCAATGGCAGATGCGCATCTTGCGGGCGGAGAAAGACGCTCGGTTCATGGACATCGACTCGACAACGGAGAAATTTGACGACATCGCCGGCTCCGCGTCGGCCGTGCCCCCACCGCTGTCTGCATCCCTCCGCTATGACGACAAGGCCGACACATCCACCACAGCCGCCGATAGAACATGGGAGGCCGCAGACACTTGGGTCCCAGGAAGGCCGCCACCACCGTCTTACCGGGACTCACAGCCGGTGAGCTTGCCCGCTTCACGGAGACGGAGACCACTATTCTTCCCTCCCGCCGAACCTTCAGTTTCTGGGGTTCATGGCCGGCCAGTGAGCTTGTTGTCGGACATGGGAAAGACATGTCGTGGGAAACGGGCGGCCGACGACCAGTTAGACTAGTTTAGGATAGCCTAGTTCGTTATAGTTATGTTGAAATATATAAAAAATGTAATGAATATGCTCCAGTTTAGATGAAAGTCGTCTGATTTTATGTAAAAATTATCTAATTTTGAATGAAAGTTGTCCAGTTTGTTTAAATTTATTTCTTTTGGTTAAATTCCGTTCAAAATGTGGCCAGACATTTGCGGATAGCTTTGAATGATGAGCTCCGTATCAATGTCCGGACCGATCCACGGACAAATGCGGTGTCCGTTTTAGGGGTCCGATGCCCCAAGATATAGAGAGAGATAAAGAGAATTTTTTTAGGGATAGCATCCATTTATGAGCCGTGAACTTTATTATTAGAAAAAAATACTACATGATTTTTTTATTTCGCATTTTTTTCATGCACATTCTTGTCCGACGGTCCGACCCCAACCCGAGCGCACGTCTGCCCAAACTCCTAAAAAGGAAAGAAGTCCACATACCCCCCTGAACTCTCAGATTTCGAGCACATCACCCCCCCCCAACTGTGAAACCGGGTTCTTAATCCCCTGGACTGTCCAATACCACACAATCACCCCCTGATGGCGTTTTGGGTGGTTTGAGATGCTGGTTTTGCAGACGTGGCAGATGCTTTGCCAGGTAGGATTGACCAAGGCCTCTGTTTCGCGCGGGAATCGGCAATGAGGTTACTAAGTCTGAATATTTTTCTGAAATTAGTACTACTGTATCTGTTTGTCTGAATTTTGTCCAGAAGTGAACATATGCAGAGCAACAGTTTTGTTTATGAGTGAACACGTGCAAAGCTAAAATTTTGTCTAAAAGGGAACACTTGCAAAGCAACAGGGGTACATGGATTTTGTCCGAATTGCATAAACCTGAATATATGTCTGAAACTGGCAGCAATCTCACTATAAAAATATAAAAACACATAAACCTGAATATATGTCTGAAACCTGAATATATGTCTGAATTGCATAAATTTGACCATATCATTTGGCACTTTCATTCATCATCCATTAGAATAAAGTTCAACATGACCAAAAGCACAAAATCCAGTAGTTTTGCACTGTCATTCATCATCCACTAGAGCTAGGTTTAACATGACCAAAACACATAATTTAAGATGATGTTTTACATCAACAAAAGCTCAAGCTTGTCACTGATGCTACACATCACCACTGCTCATAAGTAAGCATAAGCACACTATCCCCTCCTTCCTGTTAGAAGCCACTCGAACCTCCCATCACCATAAGCTGGAACTTGTGATGAAGATGTGCTTGGCTGAGAATTTGAAGTCCTTGGTGCCCTAAATGGCCTTGGTGCCCTTGTAGCTGCAGGAGCTCTTGGAGGTGTTGGTACCCTTGTAGCTGCTGGAGCCCTTGTTGGTGCCCTTGGAGCTGCTTGTGCCCTTGGAGCTGCTTGTGAACTTGTTGGCTGAGAGCATGGCCCTGCTTGCTGAGGTGTGTTCTTGCCTTTTTTCCTGGTTGTTTTTGCTGGTTGATCCTACAAAACATCAACAGTGCAATGGTCCTTTGAGTGAATATGTCCATAGTGCAAGATTCTTTCCTGAGGACATCATAGTGCAACATGTCAAGATGGAAAGGTATTTATCATTATAAAAAATGGAATGTGTCCTAGCTTTATAAAAAATGATAGAAACCAGTACCAACTATCATAACTCTCAACCTCAACAGTTGCCCATGCAATGGGGTACATCTGGTTGTTGGCATCTCTCCCAATTGCACACAATATTTGTCCATGCACACCACCCTTCAAAAAACAACCATCTAACCCAACAACTCTTCTACATCCAGCTATAAACCCCTTCTTGCAACCATCTAGACAAACATACATCCTTTCAAACACATTATGCTCATTAGGGTCTAATGTAACTGCAACAGTACTACCAGGATTGCTCCTAATTAACTCAAGGTGGTAGTCAAATACTCTAGAATATTCACCATTAGTTGAATCTATGAGCTTTTCCATCACAAGTTTCTTCGCCCTCTTGCATTTGGATATGGTCACATCTGCTAGCAAATCTTCTAGTACTGCTTCTTGCATCTTCTCCACCCTCCATGTTGGATTGTCTCTGATCTGTCTGAAATATTTCTTTGCAATGATAGAACTAGTCACGAGTTTATTATATCTCCTAGGCACACATGTATGGACATTGTTGTACCTTTGCACCAACAACCAGTCAGACTTGCTATTTATTGAACCATAAATGCTCCATTGGCATCCAGTCCAGCTGCACTTGGCACTCACTCTTCTTTTCTCATCCTTGGGAAATAACAAGTGATGGAAATTCTTTAATCCATATTTCACTAGTGCTTGTTTGAATTCTCCGCTGTTAGTAAAAGCCATCCCAACTTCAAACTGTGAGTTATTTGTACTGTCATCATACACTTTATGAGTGGTCTTTCTCCTTCTGACAGCATTGACCTCTCCATCACTAGCCTCATCATAAGAAAGATCATCATCACTCTCAAAGTAGGGGGTGTCATCTGCATCATCATCCAACTTACATGTTTCTGGTACAATGAAATCATCAGTAACATTGCAAGCTTGTGCTTCTTCCTCCCCTAGCATCTTCTTTCTCCTTTTCTCCTTGAATTCTTTGGCATATTTTCTATACTCAATGATTTCTTCATCTTCAGCTGAACTGTTGCTCTCTGCAGGAGGCACAACATAGTCACTGTCACTGTCAGATTCACCTGAAAACTGCATCTCCTCAGTTGGAACCCCTTTTCCTCTGTCAGAAACTGAACTTGCTGCCCTGAACACTGGCATTTTGGCCCTACATTGTACATCCTCTGCATTTCTTTGCTCTGCCTGCACCTCCTCTGCACGCCCTTCATCTACATGAACTTGCTCTGCATAACAATGCTCTGCCTGAAACTGCTCTGCAAATTCAAACTCCCAATCAATGCCTTCAAGACTTTCATCAGCAGGAATGACAACATATATATCAATAACACCAGCATCAGTTACATGTTTAGCCATCATCTCCATCGATTTTTGATCATCCAGTACAAGCAAAGCATTTGCCAAGTCACCATCTGGATATTTCCAATGCAGTTTAGTATTTTGTAGGGCTAAATCAGAACATGTAATAAAATCTGGAAGGTTCTTCTTCAGCCCAGATACTGACAGCTCTGGAAATTCAATTGTGGACAACCCAGTTTTTCCTCCAACATAAACCCAATCATTTCCATCATGCTCAAAGTCACCTCTGTAGTGAAATCTGACAGAAAGGTAGTCAAGAGGATCCATGGCTGTACCCTAAACAAAACAAGAGACAATTAACAAGCCTAAGTCAGTAACAAGCATAGGTCAATTACTAACAAGTCTAATGTACTGAACTTTTCTGAACTTCTCTAAAAAAAACTGTCTTTTTCTTCAGATCAACAAAACCCTAGATCATCTCATCATATAAAAGCATATGCACAGCGATCTGAACTACAGAAGGCCCTAAAAAGAGGCCATCTAATAACTACTTCCACCATTCTCTAAAAAATTTGAACTAAACCCTAGTCCCCAAATTAAATCCCCTGAAAACCCCAAATGATGGCCCTAATGTGGGCAAAAAAGCAAGATTTTCAGCACAAAGTTTGAGCGCACAGACCTGATCGTCGCCGCCGGTCGAGCTATTCAGCACATGTCGCTGATCATCGCCCGCGTCGCCGTGGTCGCCCCAGTCGCCGCCGTTTCGTCAGAGGCAGAGGAGAGGGGAGCGGGAGGTGAAAAGGCAACGCGGAGCGCTCGAGGCAAGGCGAGGGGGTGCAGTAGACCGCGTCCACAAACTATTAACAACGTGGCCGCCACGTCTGCAAAACCGGCGTCTCAAACCACCCAAAACGCCATCACGGGGTGATTTGTGTGGTATTGGACAGTCCAGGGGATTAAGAATCCGGTTTCACGGTTGGGGGGTGATGTGCTCGAAATCTGAGAGTTCAGGGGGGGTATGTGGACTTCTGTCGCTGAAAAGCGATCCCCGCATAATCCGCCCGCCGCTGCGGCGAAGCCCGCCGGTTCTTCCCCGCCTTCCCTCCGCCCAAACGCACCGCTCCCTGCTCACCGACCTCTCCCTCCGAAACCACCGAGCAGGTCAGCCCCCCCCCCCCCCCCCCCCCCCCCCCCCCCCCCGCGTCGCTCGCACACGCGCCGCCGAATACGCCTGTAGCCTCCTTCCACTTCGAAGGAACTCTTTGATCGTCTTCGTCGTGGTTCTCCTGCTCCCCTCTACTGGTATTGGACTGGCGTGGAGCGGAGGTCCATCAAACTCGGGGTTCGTTTCTTTTCCTGTTATAAGGAACCTGGAACCCTAACTTGCTTGGATGGATTGTTAGGCTTTAGAGAATCTTTACTTTGTTGCGAGCAATGATACCAATGGCTTCCTCTATCTCTCTATTAGTTAGTTTATTAGTATTGGTATCAGGATAAAAACCGGGGGGGGGGGGGACCCAGCTATAGAAAACTCTCGATCTTTTTTACACGGGCTTATAAACGTCTAAATATGCTATATATAGATATTTTCTTGCAAGTTATAAGATAATTTTATTCAAGTTCTAAAAAGAGATACTTTATCCTACAATAACACAGCAAGTTATCACTAAATTGAACATACCTTATAAAAAGACTTTAAATCCAAATAGTTCATATTTTGCAAAAAAGATAATATTTATCCCTAACATAAATGCCATTTTCTGTGAAGAAAAAACCCATATTATTGTTAGCAATTAAAATACTAATGGAAATGGTAAACACACAAGAGGTGTAAGGTATTGGATCATTACATTTCATTTCTCCCACAGGGATCTTTCATCTTGTGGAAACTATCAACAATCACTTTATCAGTAATTTTGTCCAGCAGTCCCTTTCCACGAAGAAAATTAGGCTATATACTAATGATAGGGGAGATGCTTCCTTGTATCCACCGCCCGTTTAGCAAAATCACCCATTTTGTCCAAAGCAAGAAATCCATGTATCATGGAGTATATTATCTATGTAGAGACCAAGTTCACGCTCAAGAGTCACCATATTTTTGTGATTAAAATCATCAGGATAAAGCTTAGCTAATTTCAACAACTTTTCCTTGTCAAAATAACAAAGTAAACCACTTGGGCTCAAAGCAGACCTATTGGTGGTGGTGTTGTCATCTCTTTCTTTCTTTATCAAATACTTATCCATTATCTTTCTTCCTCCCTGTCAAATAATTGAAGGACTAATTGTAAAAATTCACAGAGAAAGCATGCTATCACAAGTACTATCAGGCCAGCACACAAGTACTTCTAATAGAATGGTTTGCCGGATTGAATTGCATAGAGAATTCCCAAACCCTACAAATTAAGCTACTATTAGTGTGCCACACTAATCCTATAATTTATTGTTAGAACCAACAGTACATGTCTGCAGTCTGATAGAGTACTAGTACGGACGGGATTGCATATTTTCACTTGATTTGACAGAAAACACAAAGAAATCAACTGAAAAATAAGGACCAGAGAGGTCCAGGCAAACCAAATCGAGAAGTACCTGAGTTTCTGTTTACCTACGGCAGTTTAGGAGTTGGGATGGGATTGAGATGAATAAAGGTTGGGGATGGGCACTTGAGCAGAGGTTGCTGCTGCTGCAGACCGGACCTACGTAGACTAGCGGTCGCGCCGCGGCTGCCGGTGGCCGGCGACCAGGCGGTGGGGCGGGCATCGGCCGACAAGCGAGTGAGCAGCCACCGAGCCACGATCAACCCATCCTCGAAGCAGGTGTTGGGCGGTGGCTGACGGTTCGCTTCTTGGTTTAATCAATTTTCTTGCTATTAAATCTCCTAGAGATTGAAGAGGCAAGCAGCAGCCAGCTTCTCCTCGCGTTTATCGCTGTGTTGGAGGACAAACATGCATTTGGTTTGCTTTTTTTTTTTTATGGGCTTTTGGAGAACGGCCGAAGGGAGTAGGGGCACCAGCTCTAGCCTGACTGGGGGCCTGCTGGCTGGCATGAGACATTTATACCGGGACGACAGGAACTCGAGTGGGGTCCTGGGCCCCCACTCATCTCAACTTGCGTCCGCCCCTGATTGCAGCTACGAGCCATTTCATGGCAGTTGAATCGTTGTTCTTCCTTAGAAATTAAGTGGAGAAGAGAACAAGGAACATTCTCGCAGCGCTGTAGTGGTTAGATAAGCCTGCGGCAAGAGATTCACAATTTGTATGTTGATAACTTTTGGTTGTCAGAGCGTGGATGCTTTCCTGTCACTGATGACAGGTTTGTAGTGTTACAAGATGTAGATGGAGGGGTGGTAGGCGGCGACAATGACAACCCGTTGAAATTAGGGCTACAAGAAAAGCTCGAGGCTCATGAGACGCTCGAGATTGACTCATTTTTTGGCTTCACTCGAGACCGAATCGAAAGGAAATGAGCTGAGTATGAGCGTTTTATGTAGCTCGCTCGATTTTAGCTTGACAACTCGACATAGTATTACTATGGATAATGATCATGGTATATATTAGAAGGAAATAGGATACTTCATTACCCTACGCCGTGTATGTGATTTTTCTTCCTAATGTCTGCAAGCAAACATGGAAGGTTAACTAAGAAGATAGCAAATTTAGGCATTAATATGGTACGTGGTCAAGCCCTGGACTAAATGTTTGTTCATGTGGTCTACCTAGTTGAAAAAATTGCCTTAGACTACAGAATTTTCATCGTCTTAGTTGGCTCGCAACTGGCTCGAGATCGTTACTAGCTGAGTATAAGCCATTTCTATGGCCCGGCCTTTAGCCCCACTCAATATGAGTTCTGAGCCCGCTCAAATTTTAGTATGAGCTGAGCTGAGCCTAGTGTCACTCGCTCGAATTCAACTCATTTGCATCCCGAGTTGAAATGTTAGGTTGGGTGGGTGCGACGGGGTAGGGTGAAAGGCAGCTACCCTCAGCAGGTGGTTCACGGGAGAAAGGGCGTGCACTCGTAATAGGCCTCAGCAGTAATTAGAGGTGGTAGCATCCACTTGCAGGCCCCTTTTAACTTCCTAAGTGTAGGCTGTTTTGGCAAGAATTTATGGATTACATCTATTGCGGGTATGTTACCAAAGAGAACTTGTTTAGCGTCGTACCATCTTTGGATTTTCATCATATAGGACACTAAATTAGAGAAAATACTAGGACAACAATTCAGGCTAATATAACCCTAGTTGAGGGTAATACCTGGCATCTGGGAGTGTTGATAACTTTTTAGTAGCAGTGTATTCTGCGAGAATGTGAAGAAAAAATGACAGCTCGTACTTAGAAAATTAAATTGAATAATTTAGAAGTTAAATATAACTGTGCGTATGGCAGGCAACTCGTTATTTCGTCCTGATTACTTCAGTCACGTGCAGTCATAAGTGGTATCTTAATTATAGTTGCCAAACAGAAGAAAATTGGACAATATACCATGTCACTCTATAGGATAATAATTGTGTCAAGTTTACATCAAAACTAATTGGACATGTTCTTTTATATTCATGGAACTTCTAGCCCAAGAAACTGTGGACCAGAAAAGCACAATCATAAATGTTATTTCAAGTTTGTTATTGTTTCATTTTTGCAATGATTGAATGGCGCAATCTATTGCAGCTGTTACTGTTCCTTTTCAGATTTATTTGGCCCAATCTTCTAGACGTACCCTGGTGATTTTATTTTAATCATGTATGGACAGCTTTGTGAGTTTTAGTGCCATATCAGGTATGATGTAAGTTTGTGGTAGGCTGCAAAAGATGAAATCATGGTTAGCATTAAGACTACCCACAGTGGGAGTAACATGAGTGGTAACATCACACATATCTATGTAAAATAGATGATGTGGCAGCTAATTAATGAGGAGAGAGACAAATTGAGTAACATCACACATACGAAGACAAGATGAGTCTACAACATAATAAATGAAGTGTTGCATGACACCACACATATGTTACTCCCCACTATAGAGGTAGTAACATATTTTATGTTTAGTCTCCACTATGGCTAGTCTAACACATTTTATGTTTCTGGAGTAAGCGACTTCTCCCAGAATCCTTTGCCCTCCTAGAGTCGTAGTATCCCTCTTTACCCTCTGGCCTATCCCTACCATGTTTTATCCAAACATGTTGTTCTTGCCCTACCTTCATGCTGCACTTTAATTTATTCCAATGTCAGACTAGGGATTTATTCCAGGTAAATACTTTATTAACGGTGTGAGATTAGTTTGTTGCTACATCTGGGATTATTTGTTGTCCCGATTTTTCAAATAATGATGTTGTCTTTGCACCATACCTGGAGCATTTTGTGAATTTTGTGATGGACCTACTGCTACGTCTCTGATGAGTGGCAACCACCGTGTTTCCGATGGGAGTTCGATGATTGGAGGTAGAAATATAGATAAGAATTGGGGCAAAAATATAGGTTTTGCTTTACTTGTGCCTCCCTCTTGTGTGTGCTTGGTTGCTGGGTTACATAGCTACTTTATGCCATTACTCTCAGAGATGCATGACTAGAATTGAAGGGTGAAATGAGTCTAATACATCAGGACGTTATATTTACCATTCCTGAGCCCATAAGGTTAGTAGTTGAACTCAATTAGTTGACCTAATCCACCAGTGCAAGAGCCCCACTTACCCAAAAAAGCTTTCGCCCCGCTTTATAAATAAAGCAAACGCAAGAGCCCCACTTTAGCCTGACTCTCTTATCGCTGGCTACCGTTGCTAGACCGCCACTCTATTGCCTGATGTTGAGTAGCATCCATGCCAAATTTGTGTGTGTTACTTCTTACCAATTGCAGATAATATTGACTTACCATCGTAGAAACAGTAATAATAGTTGGTCAACCATTACATCTGGAGCGGGCAAAAACGATGATACCAGATACATGAAAAATCCTAGCCTCCCCAACCGCTTCCGGTGGAGGTCGACCCCGCGAGGCCAGCTGGATGGAGTCCAGCCCTTCCTTTGCTGGCTCTGGCGGCCTCCGTGGTCTGTCGTTTGCGAGGTCCTATGCAGAGAGGATCTCACGTCTCCCGAGCCAGATTCTCACACCGTGGCCCCTCGCCGCGGCCTTCGCTTCGAGATCCATTGGTTTCCGCCGCATGAGGAGCCCACACCCCCCTTGGGAGATGGTGCGCAACTGCCAGCCACGACGACCTGTGAGTGCTACCTCATTGCTAGCTTGGAGCGCAGCGCTCTGCCGCTCCTTCCCTGCCATCCTCGGGTTGAGTGCGGGCATGATGTGCGTTGCAAGCGCTGCTGCTTCTATGTTCATATTGCCCGGGCCTGCATGCTCCCACGCACCTCCTCCTAGCGCTTCCACGCGGGCCAAGCGCCCATGCTCGCATTCATCCGGGTCATCTGCGTCTAGTGCGGACCCGCCCACGCCACTACATCCGGGGTAGGACCCAGCAGCCCCATGCCCCTGGGTCTGAGTCCGTGCCTCCCTCACCCCTTGGACCGCCGTAGTCAGGATCTTCCATCTTGCCTCGTTTGTTCGTGTCCACCTCCAAGGCACTCTCGTCCCGTCGCACAGTCACAACCATGTCCGGCCACCCTTGTCTTCGCCTTTCGAGAGTGTTATGCTTCCTCCCACGCTTTTCGGATATTGTGGCGGCCGAGGTCTCCCTCCCGCGTGTGCTGCTCACCATGGTTGCGGCCGATAACGTTCGCTCGCCGTGTTTCCGCCTCATCCTCCACCCCTAGAGCCGTCTGGCCGGCGATGAGCCCATCCAACTCCTCTTCAAGGTCCCCCACCACTGGAGCCGTTTGGCGAGCCTGAAGAAGGTGACTCGCATTATTAGGGACTTCCTTTGGCATGACCGGAAGGAGGCTAGTGCCGGCAATTGCTTCGTCACTTGGCCTAGTGTGTGCCTCCCTCTCGCTCTTGGAGGCCTTGACGTCCGTGATCTTCTACGCACTGGGATCGCCCTCGATGTGTAGCGGTGCCTGCAGAATGTCACTCTTTCATCTGTGTCGGATACCATTCATTGGCGCTGGACTGACAATGGAGTCTACACTGCCAGATCGTGCCACCTTGCGCTGTTCAATGGCTCCATCCCTGATCCACATTGGTGGCTAACTTGGAAAAGCTGGGCACGACGAGTGTCAAATTCTTCTTATGGCTTGCCGAACAGGACAAATGTTGGACAGCTGAGGACTTGGCTCGCCGAGGTCGCCGAGGCCTCCCTCACTCTTCATGCTGCATGCTCTGCGATCAAGAGCCCAAAACCATGCACCGCCTCCTCGTGGGTTGCGTGATCTCCTGCCAAGGCATCAAATCCTGGCGTGGTGCGGCCTGACCACTACTTCACCGGACGGCTCCAAGTGCTTCCTTAACTGGTGGGCATCGGCGACAAAATCATGCCCTCCGGGCCTCTGCAAAGGTCTAACCTTGATCATCGCTCTCTGCACTTGCTCTATCTGGAAACATCGCAATGCCTGCACCTTTGATAACCGACAACTGTTCCTCCCGAACCTGGTACACTATCCAGGACGAAGCACTCACGTGGGCGAAGGCAGGTGCCAAGGGCCTGAATAATCTGATCCCTGTAACGTAGACATGTATGCTATCGGGGCTGAGCAACCCCTCTTCGTCTTCTGCTCCTGTGCAACTTCCTCCATGCCTCTGTGTATGTGGCTAGGAGGTTGCCCACACTGTAATTTCTCACCCCTCTATAAATGGAATGATACACACCGTGCGTATTTTGCGGAAAAAAAATCAGTAGCATGTAACACTATATGCTTGCATGGTTTTCTGTTGGAAGGAGGAACAGCGACGGTGGTAATCCGCATCTACCCAACCATATATCATCCTCCCTCTTATTCATTTTATTAGCCCCATCCTATAATATCTTCCAGCGTAGAGGTTCTAAAAAAACCTAGACCAATAGATGTGAATATTTACCCGTAAAATTCCTCTTTTTTCCTTAGTTCCACATTAATTAGTGAGAAACCATACATGCATGTCTGCATGTGCACTTAGCATTAGTTGGTGAGAAACCAAATCATCAAGGACCAACGGAGAGGATGGCTGCACAGGCAAGGAGGGAACTAATAGTGGTGGGCTTAGAAATTGAAATAACCAAAATTTGGAGATGAGACCAGAAAAATGGATCGGAGGGACCTATCTGCATGCCCCACAGATTTGCTAGTTAAGTTCGATCTTATTAGATGTAGTTCTGACTTTCTGGACCTCATTTACATAGAGTTGTGACCTCACCAGTTGTTATTTGAATGTTTATTAATTCATGATCCAGGCTATTCACTGGAATCGGAGGATTGGACTACATTAGGTTTGAGGGTCGGCTTTTTAAGTATACCTGCAGTAGACCGGTATAATCTCATGACTTCTTATATATGGCTACTTAAGTATGAATTTTCTTCTTAATTCCAGTGTAGATATATTTGACATCCAAATTTATGCTGCATATGGTTGTATTTGGTTAACAGATGACTCCAAAATGGAGTGAGTGCCCTTCAAATAGTCACAGAGAACTATCTTTGCATGAAAATGGTGAGTGCAGTCTATCCTTAACAGAACACCCTTCTTGTCCGCAAGTTATGTTAGTTAACTGGCTATAACAGAATGTGCTCAATATCTGCAGAAAATAAGGATGGCAATGTTTATAAAAGGAGAAAGATGGATAAAGATTCAAATTCCCTTGTAGCAGATGAAGAAGTCAAAGAACTGACAATTCAAAGTTGCACTACCTCTGAAGATCACTCTTCACTACTGCTCCTTGTTATGAATCCCTCATATCCAGTATTTTCAAATTTGACGGCAGGTAAGATAGACCCTGTCGTAGAGCTTGAAGAGCCTGCTGGAGTTTCATTGGAGCCAAATTCTGGTGTGAACAAAAGATGTTCAGTGTCAAGTATGCCACCATCTTCCGTTATACTAGACAAAAAGGATGCTTCTGTACGGTCCTCATCAAATATACGCCCTACAGAATCGATAACAGAGCTCACATCAGCAAGGGATCTATGCATTGCTATACTGAGGAAAGATGGACTCATAACTGAGTCACAAACTAGAATCATTTCAGAGGAATCCACTGATTGTAATGCCAACCACTTGGTGACATGCAATACTTGTGGAAGCTTGGATGTTCCACTAAAGATGCTTATATGTGATTCTTGTGAAGCAGCATTCCATTTGCCTTGTTGCATCCCTTGTATTAAGGTGGTACCAGCTGGTGAATGGTATTGTCAGCCATGCTTGAAGAAGAAACCTAAGAGTCTTTATGGTCAACTGTTAGAGGGCAAGGTCAGGTCTTCTGGGAATATGGACCAAAGGCCTCATGGCATGAGTCATATAGAGTACATGTTCAAAGATGCTGAATCATACGTTACTGGGGTTCGACTTGGTGGAGATTTCCAAGCTGAAGTGCCAGAATGGTCTGGTCCCATTTCCAGGTGTGTTGACACAATTGCTTGTAGTTCTAACATTTGCATTGGTTAACTCTGAGAAAACACATTCACATTGGTTAACTCTGAGAAAACACATTTGCATTAGTTAGGAATAACATTTGCATTGGTTAACTATGAGAAAACACATTTGCATTAGTTATAGGAATAGTACCATGTAATTTTGGTGGAGTAAACATAAATTTCTGAAGATAGCTAATTAAATGACTATTTTTTTTTTTGCATTCACCATAATCTTTATAAGATATGCTCTTCCTAATCCTTGGTTCAAATTCATAGCTAAATCATCATCTTAGATACTAATCAAACTTTTTAAATTGTGCATGTGCCCAAGTGTATTCTAAATTCTAAACTCAGAAGAACATCGTTGGGGACTGGAATATCCTAGTCAAGCTGGTTGTTGGGGACTTAGTTCTCAGTGCTACCAGCGTGTATGCCCCGCAAATAGGCCACACTGAGAGCATCAATAGGGAGTTCTAGGAAGCCTGGACATGGTTAGGAGTGTACCTATTGGCGACAAGCTCTTCATAAGAGGAGACCTCATTGGCCACGTCGGTATGTTAACACATGTTTTGAAGGGTGCATGATGGCTTTGGTTATGGCAGCAAGAATCAAGGAGAGGATGTCTTAAGCTTTGCTTTAGCCTATGACATGATCGTAGCTAACACATTCAGAAAGAGAGAATCTGATCTAGTGACTTTTAGTAGTGATCAACGATCTAGCCAGATTGATTCCATCCTCTCGAGAAGAGAAGACATGCGTGCTTGCCTAGATTGTAAGGTGATACTTGGAGAGAGGGAGAGAGGGAGAGAGAGAGAGAGAGGGAGAGAGAGGGAGAGAAAGGGAGAGAGAGGGAGAGAGAGGGAGAGAGGGGGACAGAGGGAGAGAGAGGGAGAGAGAGAGAGGTAGCGACTTGCGTTTGGAAGGTGGCTTAAGAGGAAGGGAAAGTAGAAGCAAAGCTAAATACCTGGTGGTGGAACGATGCTGTCCAGAAGGCTATTAAGGAAAAGAAAGGTTGATTCAAATGCCCACACTTGGATATGAGTGCAGACAACATAGAGAGTACAAGGTGGCAAAGAAGACCACGAAGTGAGTTGTGAGTGAAGCTAGGGATTGGGCGTACGAGGACCCTCTACCAACGTTTAAACACGAAGAAAGGCAAAAGGGACATCTATACGATGGTCAAGATCCCCCATTGAGGTGTGGAGAGGCCTGGGAGACATATCGATATTATGGCTAACTAAGCTTTTCAATCTCATTTTGGTGAGACAAGATGTTCGAAGAATGAAGGCGGAGTATATTATTTGTACCAATCTTCAAGAATCTTCAAGAACAATGGGGTTGTTCAAAGTTGTACAAATACCGTGGAATTAAGCTGATGAGCCATACAATGAAGCCATGGGAGAGACTCATTGAGCACCCATAAGAAGAATGACACGTGTGACCAAACATCATTTTGGTTTCATGCTTGGGAGGTCGGCGATGGAAGCCATTTTCTTGGTACAACAACTTATGGAGAGATACATGGAACAAAAGAAGGACCTGCACATGGTGTTCATTGACTTGGAAAAGGCCTACGATAATATGCCGCAGAATGTCATGTGGTGGGCCTTGGAGATACACAAAGTCCCAACGAAATACATTATCCTCATCAAAGACATGTATGATAATGTCGTGACAAGTGTTCGAACAAATGATGGCGACATTAATGACTTGCAATTAAAATAGAACTGCACCAAGGGTCAACTTTGAGCCCTTGTCTTTTCTGCTTTGGTGATGTATGAGGTCACAAGGGATATACAAGGAGACATCCAATGGCGTGTGCTCTTTGCGGATGATGTGGTGCTAGTCGATGATAGTCAGACGGAGTTTAATAGAAAGTTAGAGCTGCCGAGACAAACTTTGGAATCAAAAGATTTTAGGTTTAGTAGAACTAAAACTGAGTACACAAGGTGTGGTTTCAGTATTACTAGGCACGAGGAGAAGGAGGTTAGCCTTGGTGGGCAGGTGGTACCTCAGAAGGATACCTTTCGATATTTGGGGTCAATGGTGCAGAAGGATGGTGATATCGCTGAAGATGTGAGCCATCGAATCAAAGCCTGATTGCTGAAGTGGTGCCAAGTTTCTTGTGTTCCCTGTGACAAGATAGTGCCACAAAAGCTAAAGGCTAGGTAGGATGGCGATTCGACCTATGATGTTGCATGGCATAGAATGTTGGCCAACTAAAATGGCAACATGTCCAACAGTTGGGTGTAGCAGAGATGCACACACTGAGATGGATATGTGGCCACACAAGAAAGGATTGGGTCCAGAATGATGATATGCGTGATAGAGTTGGGGTATCTCAGATTGAAGAGAATTTTGTCCAATATCGTCTGAGATGGTTTGGGCATATACAACACAGGTATCCAGAAGCGCCAATGCTTAGCGAACAGATGAAGCGCACTAATAATGTCAAGAGAGGTCGGGGTAGACCAAACTTGACATGGGAGGGTCCGTAAGAGAGATCTGAAGGACTTGAATATCACCAAAGAACTAGCCATGGACATAGGTGTGTGGATGTTAGCTATCAACGTGCCAGAACCATGACTTGGTTTTCAGATCTTATGGGTTTCAACTCTAGCCTACCCCAACTTGTTTGGGACTGAAAGGCTTTGTTGTGGTCATTATTGTTGTTGGTAGTGGTATTAGGCTGCTACTTGCCATTGGACAAGAGGTGTTTTGTGCTTTTAATCTTGAACGCTGATTCTGTTTTCATTGCAAAGTTTGATATTTTAAAAATATTTACCAGTAATATTTATGTTTGTATTGTTATTGATCAGTCAAGTAATAGGAACTTAAAATATCATAGAAGATATGGAAGACCTATACATGTCAGGAAAATAGTAAATTTTGAAAGTCCAAAATAAAACTAAAGGTTTGAGAACAAAGTTGCCTGCACTCATGACTGGCTGGTTGGAATATAGTGCAATCAGATGGCTTCTCTGTTGCAAACTTATGGTACCGTATACCCTAGTTCCGAACTAGTATCTAATTTATTCAATGCTTTAGGCCCTCTTTGATCCGTAGGATTCTCAAAACGCAGGAATAGGAAATATAAAGGATTGAAGTGGCATTGCCCACTTGAATCCCATAGGATTAGCACAGAGTGTTTGATGCCATAGGAAAATCAAAAGTAGTGAAAAAAGGGGTGGGAGTGGATGCTAGATTTCCAACGAAATCAAGTACACATGATTCCATAGGAAAAATTCCTATAGGATTCAATCCTATGAATCAAGCGACCAATGTAGGAAAAAATCCTAAGGGTTCTACTCTAGTAGTGCTGTTTTTTCCCCCTTTTGTGCAAAATTTTGTTCCTACTCGGTCATAGATTATAATGATGTCATGTTAAGTGGTAGCAGAATGAAATACATCATTTTTCATGATTCATAGATTTTGTTTTAATTTCACACATGCTACATTGCCTTTGATTAGTTTTTTGTGGTTATGGATCTACCAGGTTCTAGTTATTTATATGTACTTCTCTGTGTAAGTGACTGACAACTGAAAATAATCTGATAATTTCTATACTTCCTTCACTTATATGGGCTTTATAGCTATGACATTTCACATTGCTTAACCCTTTAAAATTCCCATGGAATTCCTTTGAATCAAAGGAGCCCTTAGTGTTGGTGTAGTCCAACAAATAAATTTGAACTCATAATGTGTTATCTTGTGGTATGAGTGGTTCCTGTTTAGTTTTGCTTATATTCTTAATGCTCTTGTTTCATGTTTATTATGCTTCGTTTTTTAAACAATTTATTCTACTTCGTTTTGTGTAGTAGCGATGGTTATTTCACAGCGCCCTCTGAATTTGATCCTGCTGAACTCATGAAACTGAATGTAAGATTTCTATTTTTGAGTTAGTAGTAATTCCCACATACAGTTTCTTAAGCTGGTTTCTTGCTTGCGTAGTTCTGTTCAAAGAATAATCACAACAAATCTTCAAGTTCAACTGGTAATTGGGTACAATGCCGTGAGGTCTTGAGCACAGGAGATCCTAACAAGCCAGTAATCTGTGGCAAGTGGAGAAGGTAAAGAACTTTGCAGTTTTTTATTTGATAGGTATTTCTATTAACTTTGATTTTATAACAGCTCAATTAGTGGAAATATCAAATATCAAATTGCCATGTCAGCCTCTCTCATCTGAGTTACTGCATGCTTGTTACTTATGATTTGCTTTTGTACAAATTCCCTAAACATTCTTTAGTGTGTAGAAGCTACAAGCCTAGAACTATCTTTTCCATACTACCTCAAGGTTGTTTGTATTGGTTCAACTGTTTGCTAGATATATAGCCGCACATCTGAACTATAAACTAGCCACACTTGCTTGATTTCTGGTCTGAAGCAGGCACGTAGCACAAAAAGTGACATGTTTAAACTTATGATTTTGACCCGACATACGTTTTTGCTAGAAATAGACTTTAAGATCTGAACCCCACATAAGTTTTGTTAGAAATAGACGTTGGGTATTCCACAAGAATTACGAGTTGACGAGTCGAGCCGAGGTTGAGGCCCTCTTTGATTCGTCTCAAAACGCAGGAATAGGAAAAATAAAGGATTGAAGTAGCATTGCCCACTTGAATCCCATAGGATTAGCACAGAGTGTTTGATGCCATAGGAAAATCAAAGGAAGTGAAAAAAGGGGTGGGAGTGGATGCTAGATTTCCAATGAAATCTACTCCCTCCGTTCCTAAATATTTGTCTTTTTAGATATTTCAAATGGACTATCATATACGGATGTATGTAGACATATTTTAGAGTGTAGATTCACTCATTTTGCTTCTTATGTAGTCACTTGTTGAAATCTCTAGAAAGACAAATATTTAGGAACGGAGGGAGTAGTACACATGATTCCATAGGAAAAATTCCTATAGGATTCAATCCTATGAATCAAACAACCAATGTAGGAAAAAATCCTAAGGGTTCTAACCCTTTAAAAATCCCATGGAATTCCTTTGAATCAAAGGAGCCCTGAGACTCATAGACTAATCGTGACTACTCTAGACTACTACCGGACTAGTCGACATGGTACTGTAGTACTCAACTTACAGTACTCAGCTACTAATGCATAGTATGTAGCATACATTGTATAGTACCGTACAGCATACAATAAAAATTGAATGCATGGGAAGTGAATGAAGAACCCGAGGCTGGGCCAATTGTAATATCCAATGGCCAGGGCCGCAGGGGAGAAATCAAACCCAAGAAGGGAAGGAGTGAAGGGAGAAATTACTTGCTACAACATCAGAGGAGTGCTTGCTTGCCACCTCCGACGGATCCAGGAGGAACATAGCAGCAGAGGGGCGGATCCAGGGGAGGAGCATAACAGTAGGGGCGGATCCAGCAGAGGAAGAGGAGCAGAATGCTCCTGGCCACCACCGCCGGCAATGGCGGGTCAGTGGGTGGTGGCGGCGGCCTTGTCCCAGGTGAGGCGGGCAGGCGGCTCGTTGTGGAGGAGCCTGAAAAGCTAGGGTTGCAATTTTTCCCTTCCGTGGGCTGCTCACTTATCCCTTCAAATTCAGTTGGTCGACTCAAACACGCTGACTAGTCGCTCCACTTCTCGACTCACAGAGCTAGTCCACACGAAGAACCTAGCCGACAATCAGATTGAGAGTACTAGACTAGTCGCGCGACTAGTCAAGACTAGTTGTTAGACTCATAATGCTTGGTCTTCCAAGAACATTGCAGAAAGTAGACGATGGCGAACTATGTTTGATGACAGGTTTTGGCAGAAGTCTACATCTCAGGAGCCATTGCTGGGGTGTTCCTCCCTGTTGTATTAAATCAAGATACACGAAAAGACGAAGTTTGCCGAGGTTCTGACCACCTGCCACGGCTGGTCTAGCTGCCCCTGCCATGCGTGGCCTGTCCGTCCCTCTTGCGATCTTCTGTTTAAACCTACCTATTTTGTCTATTCTGTTTTGGTTACCCTGTGGTGCCTTTATATATTAGGCCCAGGTTACAATTGTTTGACTACAACACCTAACTCTCTCGCTTATACCCCATAAACATATTTGATACAAATTTAACAAATTTCGCTTTCCCTTGTTCATATCTTACGTATCTTTGTAATATCTCTTACAATTTTATCATTGGGATCTCCTGTAGGGCACCCCTATATGTTGGTCAGTCAGATGATTGGGATTGTTTTTGTTGTCTTCTCTGGGATCCAGCTCATGCTGATTGTGCTGTTCCACAGGTAATTATTTCTTGATTTTTTTAAGTAACGTATAGCATCTTAGCGAACTTAGTACTTAGTGGCAGCTACCGTAATGTAATTTCTAAGGTGTTACTATGAAATATTGTCTTAGTTCCTAGAATATATAAGAAATTACAAACATATGTACAAACGAATATTCTTTATTTCTGTAGTTAAGAAGTCATTCGTCACCAATTCTAGACTTGTATAGTGTTATCGAGAGTTCAAGGTGTAATTATTTTGCATGTAAGGTCCAAAATATCATCAACCTGTTGTATGTAACGGATATTTGCAGTGGCGGAGCCAAGGGGGGACGAGCAGGGGCCAGGCCATTTAGGCATACCCCCCCCCCCAATACATGCGCTCAAGGGCTGCAGCGAGGCAAGCAATAACGTAGCCCAACCCAACAACTCAGCCCATATACTAGCCAGCCCAGTATTGAACCTTTGTAGTCCACCCACCACTATCGAAGACAAACAGGCTGCTTGGTCCATGATACTAATGACAGATTATCGCTTATTTCGATCCCAACGCACTTCTCGCAGCGGCGGGCAGTTTGCCGGTTGGCAAATGGTGGGGCAGCGCCGAGCCTCGCAGCCGATCAACACCGACGGCCAAAGTTGTTAGGCCGCACCCGGCAACCACGAGGACACCCTAGAAAATTTGCGGTCAATCGCTCCTTCATTTATTTGTTTTGTGCGATAAGATTTAGATGGATAAGTGGCCAAGCATCAATTGCTCCAGGTTCGTTCATATGTTCCCGGTCGTCAGTATTCGTTTATTTGTTCTATGCTGTCAGTCGCTCCTTCGTCGGCGCTAGGATTTATCGATATAGATGGATCAGTATTGCTGCAATTTCAAGTATTGCTGCAATTTCAAGTTTGTTCATATGTTCCTGGTCGTCAATATTCGTTTATTTGTTCCGTGCGATACAATTTATGGTCAGTCGCTCCTTCGTCGGCGCTAGGATTTATCGATATAGATGGATCAGTAGCTGCAATTTCTATGATTTAGATGAAATTAATCACACGCAACAATTTCTTGTTTTATCCTCGCGATTTGATACCGCAAATTAGAATGATGCAATGATTCTACCATTTAGATTTAACTTGTTAACTGTGCATGGGTGTGTATAGTCGTGATGAGAAAAAACAGTCTATTTGATTCTTTGAGAAAACAATGAGATCCATGTTTAACTATCAAAATCACCTAATATATTTGCGACGTTATGTTTTTTTTGGATTGTCGGCTTTGGCCCCCCTATGTCTAAATCCTGGCTCCACCCCTGGATATTTGTACGATTGAAAGTATCTTGAGAAGAACAACTTTAAGTTCTTAGTCTATAGTCTCTATAATTGTTTTAGGTTTGTGATATTGTAAATTATTATTTAACTTAGTGCAAATTACTTCTACACAGAAAATTATACGTCTGTAGTTCCATTGTATTTTGTGTAATGGTTTTATTGTTAGAAGGTACTCTACTTTTTCAAGGATGCTCTAGCGGCTGCCTTGTTCTTAAACATGCTGTTGAACCGGTATGGGCCCCAGCCCATCTAGCTTTGTCACTTAGGGCCCAAGCCCATGTGGAGGTGCTGACCTAGAAGGGGCATCCAGTCCTCCCGTTCCTGTGTGAGCCGCCATACACACACGACACAGCCACAGACAGGGTGAGCCCGCGACTCAACATGGTATCAGACGGAGGCGAGGTGCTGGGGACGACGGCGACGGTGGCCTAGTCGTCGGCCGGCGGCGGAGACCGGCGAGGAGGCGGCGGCGCATCTGGGCGGGCGTGGCTGTGTGTGCGCGCACATGCAGCTGAGCGTCACAGCGTGATAGGAACCGAGTCCCTACTAGGACGAGCTCTTAGGTTATAGGGGTGGAAGGGGGCTTGGCGTGGAGGAAGGCGAGGTCGCTGGCGCGGGGCGCCGTTGCGCGCGTGAAAGAGAGAGGGAGAGAGAGAGATGGCGCAGGAGGCGGCGGCTAGGGTTAGGTCTCCTGGCTCCCTTCAGGAAGTCGAGCAAATACGATTGCTTCTGCTTAACTTCAAATGAGTCCTTACATGAGTTTATATCTCCAAATACGATAACTGGGCTAAGCCCCTAATAACGATAATATAACTGGGCCAGGCCCCTAACTGCCTGGGCTGTAGTATATGCCGGTCATAACATCTCTTCCCGCCTGCACAAACAGCTCGTCCTCGAGCTGCGGAACTCCTCGAAGGGATCAACGGCCGCCAAGCACTTCCGCATCAACTGGGGTGGGCAGGTCGCCGAGCCCGGCGGCGGCGGTGTCTTCCTCAATGTAGTCCGCAGCCTTCAGGTAGAAGAGTCGTGGGCAGACGTGGCCGGGCATGTAGGGCTCGCCGCAGTTGAAGCACAACCCTTGGCGGCGACGCTCGTGTTGCTCGGCGGGGTGAGCCGGCGGAACGGGCGCGCCGCGGAAGCCTGAGCAGGCCGACCCTGCGCGGGAACTTCCGGCCAGGGTGGCGGCCCAGCGGCCCGGGGCGGTGACGCCTGCTGGATGGCCACCGCGCGGCGCTCGAACGCGCGGGCGTAGTACATTGCCGTCTGGAGGTCCTGTGGCCCGCACATCTCCACGTCCACGCGGATGTGGTCCAGTAGGCCGCCGACGAAGAGCTCAGCCCGCTGACGAGCCGAAACGCCGGGGGCGTGGCACGGCAGTGCCTGGAAGCTGTCGACGAAGTCTTGCACTGTGGTGAGGAACGGAAGGCGCCCAAGCTCTGCCAGACGGCTCCCGCGTATAGGCGGACCGAAGCGCAAGAGGCACAGATCGCGAAAACGCTCCCATGGTGGCATGCCGCCCTCGTCCTGCTCGAGGGCGTAATACCACGTCTGGGCGGCGCCTCGTAGATGATAGGAGGCGATCCAGGTGCGGTCGGACGCAAGCGTGCGCTGCCCCCTGAAAAATTGGTCGCATTGGTTGAGCCAATTCAGGGGGTCGACGGTGCCGTCGTAGGTCGCGAACTCCAGCTTGGAGAATCTTGGCGGTGGCTGGCGTGGACGACGGGCGGGTATGTGCCATCCGCGCGGAACAGACAGGGCGACGGCGCCGAGTGTGCGGGCTGCAGAGTACCGCCATGGAAAAGGGGCCTGTCCACACCATCGTAGGGACCCGCGGCACCCGAGGACCCGCCGAGCTGCACGGTCGGGGGCGGCGCGGCGGTGACAGCACGTGCGGCTGTCCCGAGGCCATCGTGTAGACTGGCTCGATGGACCCGGCAAGCCAGGCCGGTAGCAAAGAGGGCGACGGGGGGAACCGGACCTGGTGGATGGGTCCAAGTGTGCGGGCTGTCGTCGTAAGGCCCGGCCCCGAGATCGCCGGTGGCGGCGGCGGCTGCTGCTGCGTCAGCGGCATGATGGATGCGACGGAGGTCGCCGGTGGTGGCGGCTGCCACGGGAGCTGCTGCGGACCCGTGATGGTGGTGACGGGGGCGGGCGGCTGCAGCCCATATTGCCCCGCGAGGAAGGTGCAGATGCCTTGGGCGGAGGAGCGGACATGATCGATCCCGAGACAGCTGATACCAGATTGATAGGAACCGAGTCCCTACCAGAACGAGCTCTTAGGTTATAGGGGTGGAAGGGGGCTTGGCGTGGAGGAAGGCGAGGTCGCCGGCGCTGGGGCGCCGTCGCGCGCGCGAGAGAGAGAGATGGCGCAGGAGGCGGCGGCTAGGGTTAGTGTCTCCCGTCTCCCTTCAGGAAGCCGAGCAAATATAATTGCTTCTGCTTAACTTCAAACGAGTCCTACATGAGTTTATATAATCTCCAAATACAATAACTGGACTAAGCCCCTAATAACGATAAGATAACTGGGCCAGGCCCCTAACTGCCTGGGCTGTAGTATATGCCGTTCATAACACGGCGGCTGGTTGGTTCCTGCGAGCTGGGGGCAGCGAGCTTGGTAGGAGAGGAAAGAAGAAAGGAGCTGCTGCGCTGCGCGAAGGGAGAGAAGAAGGGTCCTACTGCTGTTGCTTGCTCGCACTTGAGTGCGGCTGCTGGAGCAGAGGAGGTGCGGCTGGCTGCGGTTGCTGATTGCTGCAGATTGGTAAAGGAAGGAGAGGGGACGAACTGCTGCTGTATGCAGAGGAGAGGAAGGTCGTTCTAGAAGGAAGGCTGTGGAGGCTGCTCTTTTTTTTTTCCTTTTTTTTTGCGGGGGCTGCTCGTTGCTGCTTGCTGCTTGCTGTGCTGCGCTGATTTGGTGCTGCTGCTGATTGGAAAGGGAAGAGGAGGCAGCTGGGAGCCTGGGACTGCGCTGAATTGATGTTGCTTGCTGTTGGTGGTGAGAGGAGAAGGAGAGAGCTGCTGCTTCGTTGCTGTGGCGCTGTGGCAGAGGAGAAGGGGAGAAAAGAAGACTGTAGCTGCCTAAGCTGAGTTTGCTGTTGGTCTGCTGTCCTGCTGCTGAGGAAGGAAAAGTGGTGCAGTGTTGTGCCGCTGATTGAAAGGGGAAGTGGAGGCTGCTGTTCTGCTGGAGGAGTGTGGCTGGTGCTTGCTATTGATCGGATTCTGTTGTGTGCTGCGTGGAGCTGCTGCTAGCCAGAGGGAGAAAAGGGGACGGTGACTGAAATGAGAGGGAGAAAGAGGCAGTGACCGGAGGTGGTTGCAGAAGCAGAAATGAAAGGGAGAAAAGCGACTGGAGGTGGTTGCAGAAGCAGAAATGAGAGGGAGAAAGAGGTAGCGACTGGAGGTGGTTGCAGAAGTAGAGGAGAAATACAACATGTCTGTGGCAGAAACTGAAATGGTGAAGGAATTGGAGAGCCTCAAGAGGAAGGTGGAGGAAATCCAGGCTGACAAGTAAACAACCGAGGGGGTGACACGTGAGAAGGATGCTCAGACCGTTAAGTTGAGGGCTGAGTTGGAGGAGCTCCATGCTTTCAATATCATGCATGAAGTTTGGAGGCAGAGGCAGAGGAGTAGATGCTGCTGCCTATGGAGATTGCTCACTGGGCCTCCACTGATGAAGATAATCCGGAAAAGGCATCTCTTGCCACTAATGAAAATGGTCCAAAATGGGTTCTAGACTTTGGAGCATCTAAGCATGTTGCGGGTAAATCCGGTGTGTTTGACTCTTACAATAAGCAACCTCCTACTCACAAGGGCACTATACAAACTGCCGATGGTACAAAGCAACCTGTCATAGGGGTTGGCAAAGTACAATGTACTTCGAGCATCTCCCTATCCTCAGTTTTACATGTGCCAGCTTTTCCTGTCAACTTGGTCTCGATGAGTACTCTCATTGATCAAATAGACTGTCGTGTGATTCTTGACAACAAACGAGGCAGACGGTTGGTACTGGCACCAAGCGTAGGGGGCTCTGGTATATGGACCAGGAGGTGCAACCGGACTTGGTGTGTGCTGGGACCATGGAGAACAAGGAGAAGCAGGCGATGATTCATCACTGTAGGATGGGGCATGTATCTTTTGATAAGATGAGTAGAATATTTCCGGATGTTATGTGTGGCATAGGCAAGGGCAAGTTGACATGTGATGCTTGCGAATATTATAACGCCCACGATGCGGTTATATCTCCCACGTGTCGAGGCACGACTTAAAGGCATAACCGCATTGTAGGTATTGTCGCAAGAAGGGTCATCTTCACACAATCCCATGTAATGAACAAGAATGGGATAACGAGAGTTGGCTTACAATCGCCACTTCACACAATACATAAATTAATTCATACATCATCCAAAATTCACACATAGATCGATTACGGTCAAATCCAAATGAAAATAAGATAATCCCAAATGTTAGATCCCCGATCGTCCCAACTGGGCTCCACTACTGATCATCAGGAAATGAAACATAGTAACGACCACGTTCCTCGTCGAACTCCCACTTGAGCTCGGTTGCGTCATCTGCACTGGCATCATCGGCACCTGCAACTGTTTTGGTAGAATCTGTGAGTCACGAGGACTCAACAATCTCACACCCGCGAGATCAAGACTATTTAAGCTTATAGGAAAGGATGGTGTAATGAGGTGGAGCTGCAGCAAGCACTAAGCATATATGGTGGTTAACATACGCAAAAGAGAGCGAGAAGAGAAGCAACGCAACGGTCGCGAAGTTAGAAATGATCAAGAAGTGATCCTGAAACTACTTACGTTCATTCATAACTCAAACCGTGTTCACTTCCCGGACCCCGCCGAAAAGAGACCATCACGGCTACACACACGGTTGATGTATTTTAATTAAGTCAAGTGTCAAGTTCTCTACAACCGGACATTAACAAATTTCCATCTGCCACATAACCGCGGCACGGCTTTCGAAAGATAATACCCTGCAGGGGTGTCTCAACTTAGCCCATTATAAGCTCTCACGGTCAACGAAGGATAAACCTTCTCCCGGGAAGACCCGATCAGTCTCGGAATCCCGGTTTACAAGACATTTCGACAATGGAACAAGACCAGCAAAGCCGCCCGATGCGCCGACAAATCCTGATAGGAGCTGCACATATCTCGTTCTCAGGACACACCGGATAAGTCAAGCTACGAGTAAAATCAGGCCTCGAGTTTCCCCGAGGTGGCCCCGCAGGCTGCTCGGTTCGGACCAACACTCGAAGGAGCACTGGCCCGGGGGGGTTAAATAAAGATGACCCTCGGGCTCGCGAAAACCCAAGGGAAAAGGGCTTAGGTAGGCAAATGATAAAACCAAGGTTGGGCCTTGCTGGAGGAGTTTTATTCAAGGCGAACTGTCAAGGGGGTCCCATAAATCACCCAACCGCGTAAGGAACGCAAACTCAAGGAACATAACACCGGTATGACGGAAACTAGGGCGGCAAGAATGGAACAAAACACCAGGCATAAGGCCGAGCCTTCCACCCTTTACCAAATATATAGATGCATTAATTAAATAAGAGATATTGTGATATTCCAAAAAAATTCATGTTCCAATGGAACCAACTTCAACTTTATCTGCAACTAGCAACGCTATAAGAAGGGCTGAGCAAAAGCGATAATTTAGCCAAACAACGGTTTGCTAGGAAAGGATGGTTAGAGGCTTGACATGGCAATGTGGGAGGCATGATATAGCAAGTGGTAGGTAGCGCAGCATAGCAATAGAGCGAACAACTAGCAAAGCAAAGATAGAAGTGATTTCGAAGGTATGGTCATCTTGCCTGCAAGGTTCTCAGAGTTGTCGAAGGCTTGATCCTCATAAGCGTACTTAACAGGTTCCTCGTTCACGAACTTGTCTCCCGGCTCTACCCACAGCAAGAACATAAGCAATGGAACCACAATTAATCACGGGAAATGCACAAGCAACATGATGCAATACATGCATGATATGCGAGATATGATATGCGATGTGTATGCGTGCTCCGGAAGAAAAAGGATGAACAAGGCAGCAACTTGGCAAACCAAGTATGCCACTGGAAAGATGAGATGATTTCGGTCGAAATCAATATAAAGATCACCGGAAACGGATGCACGGTTTGCAAATGGCAAACAAAACAAGAATGACATAATACTGCGATTAACAGCAGGATAGCACTTAGAATACATCAAGTAACTATGCTATAGCACTCCAACATAGCAACAAAGCATATGGCAGTGATGTACTCAAGATGCTTAACAAAAGATGAACACTGAGCTACGGCTAGATCACAATATAAGAGGTTCAAACAAGCATGCCAAAAGTGCAAAAGATATCAGCTTCACAGACAGTGAAAATACTGAACATGGCTGAAACAGCATCAGGAAGCAATGTTCAGAGCAAGCAAAACACATGCTACAGGAACTTATCATAGCAAAACAAGGCATGGCATGAATCTACTAAATGCATAGAACAAAAGTCCCTTACTGATCATGAGCCAAAAAGGCATAGAAGATATGATGGCACCCATGTAAACATAGCAAGTTTCGTTAACAGGTTTCAGACTTGGCAGAAAACAGAGCATGACATTAACAGAATTATGAAGGTATCTTTGTGAGCTCGATTCACTCATCACAAAGCAATGCATGACAAAACAAGCATAGCTACAGCAAGATGGCATGTTCATGAAGCTAACCATGACAAGAGCAAGTTCATAGCATGTAAGGATCAACTACAACAACCTTGGCAAAATTGAATATCATGTTAACATTCTGCCAGGAACATTTTATAGCAAAAATAGAGCAAGATTAAGACATGCTATGGCACTCCATAATTGCAAACAGGGGCATGGATGGATAGAGGACAACTATATGTACAAAACATCCTTACTGAACATACTCAAAAGAAGCATGGATCTCACTGTAGACACATGGATACATGGCAACAAAATAACAGCAGGTAAAAGACTTAGCAAAATTCTAAGTCCCTCGAAACAGAAACATCACGAAGCCTAGTTTGCATGCTTGTGCTAGTCACCACATAGATCACAAAAATATATGGCATACACCTCTGTAAAGATGACATAGCATAGATCAAAACACCTGTAGAGCTCATGCCCATAAGATGCACACATCAAATGCAATAAAAATAACAAAACATCAAGTTCTGATAAGTAACAGCAGTAAACATCATATAGTACTCTTGCACCAGAGATTTGGGCATCAAGATGAACTTAAACGAGCATGGCACAATGGAACAAAATGAAGAGCATCTCGTGATGAACATTTTGATATATCACACGCATGAAACGGAGCAGTATGCAATGAGATATGATGCGATGAACAGGGCAACATAAAGTGATAAACTCTGGACTTAGAAGATTTCGGGGTCAACCTTATTTCCCAGATCTAGGGTTCTAGCACGACTCTCGAGGACCGCCGGAGTAGCCGCCGGAGGAGAGGGAGAGGGCGGCCGGAGGTGGGGGCTTGCCGGATCTGGCCGGCCGGACGATGAGGGGGCGACGGGGGCCGGCGGCGCGGGAGCCGGAGACGGGCGCGGCGGCTGGGCGCGGAGCCCGGGGCGGCGGCGGCGGCCGGCGGCCGGCGACGGAGGTGCGGGGCCGAGCGGGCGACGGCGCTCGGGCTCGGCCGGCGGAGGCGCGGGTCGGGAGGGCCGACCACGGGCCAGGCGGGCCGGCGGCGACGGAGGCGCGCCACGTGGCGGCTCCTGGCTGGCTCGGGTGCGGCGGCGGATGCGTCCGGCGCCGGGCGGACGTGTCCGGCGCACGGAGGAAGGGGGAGACTAGGGTTTTGCCCGAAAATTTCGGGATCACATATTTATAGGTAGGAGGAGGTAGGAGTGTCCAAATAAGGTGCGGTTTTCGCCCACACGATCGTGATCGAATGACCGAGAGCATGGAGGGGACTTAGATGGGTTATTTGGCTGTTTGGAGGGGGGTTTGGCTGCAACACACAAAAAGGCCTTTGCGGTTACCCGGTTAACCGTTGGAGCGTCAAACGACCTTCAAATGGAATGAAACTTGACAGGTGGTCTACCGGTGGTGTACCAAGGCCACTTGGCAAGACTCGGTCCATTCCGAGAACGTTTAACACCCGCTCACGAAAAAAGACAAGAGGGGGTGCGCCGGTGCATGTGGGAGTGTCGGATTGCAAAACGGACAACGGGGAAAATGCTCGGATGCATGAGACGAACACGTATGCAAATGAGATGCACAAGATGACATGATATGAAATGTATGACATGAACAAAATGCAAAACGAAAGACAACCTGACCACGAAGGGAATATCATAACACATAGCCGAAAATGGCAAGAGTTGGAGTTACAAATATGGAAAGTTACATCGGGGGTGTTACAAATATGCTAAACACACAAGAGCCTCGTATGCGAGTAAGGGACTTAGGAGCATATCTCCTTTTATGCTTGTTCATTCGGATGTATGAAAAAGCCCGGTCGTCTCAATGCATGGAATGAAGTACTTTGTTACCTTTATCGACTGCTATACTCGTATGACTTGGATTTATTTGATGCGTCACAAGGACGACGTGTTTAGATGTTTTCAAGATTTCCATGCCTTGGTGAAGAATCAATTTAAGGTGCAGGTGCAGGTGATCAGGACTAACAGTGGCACAAAGTATGTGAACAATATCTTTGGGGCCTTCTTGTCTGACCAAGGGATTCTTCATCAAACTTCTTGTCCAGACACCCCCCCTCAGAATGGAGTGGCAGAAAGAAAGAACCGACATATCCTTGAGGTTGCCCGGTCATTGATGTTTACCATGAATGTGCCCAAGTTTTTGTGGAGTGAAGCAATTATGACAGCCACATACCTAATCAACTGGACACCTTCAAGGATACTCAACATGAAATCTCCGTGTGAGTTGCTTCTTGGAGAAAATAAGTTTGTTGTTCGCCCAAAGTTGTTTGGCAGTACCTGCTTTGTTCGTGATCACCGACCTTCTGTTGGGAAGCTAGATCCGCGGGCAGTGAAGTGTGTTTTTCTGGGCTATGCTTCTAGTCAGCAGGGATACAAATGTTGGTGTCCCTCTAAGACGCAGATTTGTAAGTGTGGATGTCACTTTCAAGGAATCTGAGCCATTCTATGGTGAGCCAACATACCTGAGTCTGTTGTTTGCAGAGCTTGACCACCTGCACCCTGTGGAAGATGGTCAAGAGGGGGAGCAGGCCACTCATGGTGATCCTGAGGGTACTAACACTAATGGTGATGTGCAGGCTCGTATCCAGCCAATTGTGGTACAATTCAGACTGGTACTCTCACTGATGGTGATGTGCAGGTTCAGGTCCAGCCAACAGTGGGTTCCATTTAGATTGGTAATCTCCAGCTCCCTGTTCGAGATCGATGGCAGACGACTCCCCTAGTGTACTCTCGACGACAGCAACAAGTGCCACAAGTGCATGACTCACCTGACACTCATCTGGTATATTCTCGGCGGCAGCCACAAGTGCAGGGGGAGCAGCAAGGCAGTGATGCAAGCTCATCTGACACAGTGGAACTGCCTATTGCGTTGCGAAAGGGGACACGTGAAGCGGCACAAAAGGCTTTACCATCGGATGTTTTTGATGATCATGACATTGGAAATGTCTGTTATGAGGCTCTGTCTCCTTCCTATAGAGCGTATGTGGCGTCTCTTCAAACCGTGTCAATCCCAAAGGACTGGAAGACTGCAAAGCAAGATCCGAAGTGGCGTGAAGCGATGATAGAAGAGTTGGAAGCACTGAGGAAAAACAAGACGTGGGTGCTAACCACGTTGCCGGCAGAAAAGAAAGCAGTTAGTTGTAAGTGGATCTATACAGTGAAGCAGAATCCTAAGGGGAAGGTAGAACGGTATAAGGCCAGATTGGTCGTCAGAGGATATAGTCAAACTTATGGAATTGACTATGACGAGACGTTTGCTCCAGTGGCAAAGATGAACACAGTAAGAATATTGGTTTCCTGTGCTGCAAACTTTGGGTGGAAGTTGCATCAATTAGATGTCAAAAATGCCTTCTTGCATGGTGAGTTGCAGGAAGAAGTGTACATGGAGATACCACCAGGTTTTGGTACTTAAGAAACCACGGGGAAGGTATGCAGGCTGAAGAAATCCTTGTATGGACTGAAGCAATCACCAAGGGCATGGTTTTGATAGATTTAGGCGTGCTGTCCGTGGTATGGGGTACCGTCAGTGTAACGGTGACCACACAATGTTCTACAGACACTCTGGTTGGAAGATCACCATTCTTGCAGTTTATGTGGATGACATTATCATCACTGGAGATGATAAGGAGGAAATAGAGAGATTGAAGGGGTGTCTGAGTAAGGAGTTTGAGGTAAAGGATTTGAGCAACCTAAAATACTTCCTTGGTATTGAAGTGGCCCGGACAGAGAAGGGAATATCTTTGTGCCAACGAAAATACACCTCGGATCTCTTGAGTGACATGGGCATGATGGGATGTCGTGTAGCCCCTACTCCGATTGAACAAAATCATCAAGTGACAGCACAATCAGGAGAACTGTTGAATAACGAAGATTATCAGAAACTGGTTGGGAGGTTATTGTACTTGTGTCATATCAGGCCTGATATTACGTATGCTGTGGGTGTGGTGAGCAGATACATGCATGAACCAAGGAGTGGGCATCTTGATATTGTGCACAGAATTCTGAGATACTTGAAGGAGACTTCGGGTAAAGGGTTGTGGTTTGCGAAAAGTGGACATCTTGAGGTGGATGTCTATAGTGACTCTGATTGGGCCAGTTGTCAAGATGATAGAAGATCAACTTCTGGCTACTGTTTGTTTGTGGGAGGAAATTTGGTGTCATGGAGAAGCAAGAAACAGACGGTTGTGTCTAGATCAACAGCAGAAGCTGAGTATAGAGCATTATCTCAAGGTTTGGGTGAGATGCTTTGGGTGAAGTATGTACTGAGCGAGTTGAAACTTCTGAGGAAGGGACCCTTGAAGGTGTGGTGTGACAATCAGTCAGCTATAGCCATTGCTAATAACCCATTTCAACATGATAGGACAAAACATGTGGAAATTGATCGCTTCTTCATTAAGGAGAAACTTGATGCGTGGATCATCAGCCTTACTCATGTCAGCACCGGACAGCAGTTTGCAGATTGCTTGACAAAGGGACTGGGAACAAAGAACTGTAACTTAGCATGTGACAAGATGGGAATGATAGACATCCACCACCCATCTTGAGGGGGAGTGTTGAACCGGTATGGGCTCCAGCCCATCTAGCTTTGTCACTTAGGGCCCAAGCCCATGTGGAGGTGCTGACCTAGAAGGGGGCATCCAGTCCTCCCGTTCCTGTGTGAGCCGCCATACACACACGACACAGCCACAGACAGGGTGAGCCCGCGACTCAACACATGCTGTACAATACTTTTCCTTGGTATTCTAGAGCAAAAGAAGCCAATATTTAAGCATACCCCCATGCTTCCACTATTTTTGTGGCTGCGATTACATTTTCTGATGTAGGGTGGATACCCTAGGGCCGATCTTTCACGATTGGGGCGGATCCTACGAAGAACACGAGGGGAAAACGAGAGGAAACATAAAGAGTGATACAAGATTCAAACTTCGCACTTGTTGCAAGTTGGTTGGTTGAGGCAAAGTTTTAATAGCATTGATCTTAGATTCATCGACATGAACACCCTTAGAAGACACAACGAAACCCAAGAAAACGAGCTTATCAACACCAAAAAGGCATTTGTCCATATTAGCATAAAGGCGCTCTTTTCTAAGAGTTTGCAAAACGGTTCTAAGATGTTTGACATGGTCTTTGATAGATTTGCTAAAGACAAGAATATCGTTGAAATAGACCACAACAAATACGTCAATGTATGGGCGAAGGACGAAATGCATCACACGCATAAAGGTGCCGGGTGCTTCGGATAAACCCATTGGCATGACCAGCCATTCATATAAGCCAAACTTGGTTTTAAAAGCGGTTTTCCATTCATCACCTTCTTGGATGCGTATTTGATAGTAGCCACTTTTAAGATCAATTTTAGAGAAAATTGTGGCTTCGCTAAGCTCATCTAGCATGTCGTCTAAGCGTGGAATGGGGTAGCGATATCTAACCGCGATAGCATTGATAGGACGACAATCGGAAGACATGCGAAATGTACCATCTTTCTTGGGAACAAGAATTACCGGGACGGCTCAAACTTTCTCGTACATGGCCATTGTCGATGAGTTGTTGTACTTGCCGTTGGATCTCCTTGGTTTCCTCGGGGTTGACGCGGTAGGGAGCCTTGTTAGGAAGAGGTGCTCTGGGGATGAGGTCGATGCGGTGTTCGATGCCTCAAAGAGGAGGTAGACCCAGAGGTAGCTCGTCGGGGAATACATCTTGGCATTCCTGCAATAGAGAAGATAACACTAAAGGTAGATTGTGAGAGGTGTTAGTTTTAGGTGCCTCGTCCTTGCATAATAGGACATAGCGCATAACACTTGATGGGTTCTCACAGACTTCTCTCATCTCACTTTTGGTAGCGAATAACACTAGGTTTTTCTTGTCACTCATCGTGGAGGCACTCAATTTAGGCTTGTGGCGCTCACTCTCTTTTTGGTGGTTCGCTCTCACTATTCTCTCCACGATGGTGTGTTGCTTGCTTGTCGGCGATCACTTGGCTTGGAGACATAGGTCGTAGCACGTACTCCTCCCCTTTCATCTTGAAGCTATAGTGATTGGTTCGCCCGTTGTGGATGACGCCATGGTCAAATTGCCAAGGTCGTCCAAGTAGGCGGTGGCAAACGGACATAGGAACAATGTCACACTCCAATGTGTCTTCGTATGCTCCGATCTTGAAGGAGACTTGGACCATGTGTTCCACTGGAATTGTGCCGGAGTCGCTAAGCCATTGACCTTGTAGGGATGCGGGTGCTTCATCTTGACCAATTGGAGCTTGGAGCATAGTTCTTCACTTGCCAAATTATGGCAACTTCCTCCGTCGATGATGACCTTCACGGACCTTCCATTGATGCCCGCCTTGGTGCGGAAGATATGACATCTTTGGTCTTCGTCTTGTTGATGTTGAAGAGTCAAGACCTTGGAGACAACTAGAGCGGGCCTTGAATCTTCGTCACAAAAGACTTGGTCATCTTCATCTTCATTCACTTGCTGGTGCATAGCCACATTCTCAAGGGCTTCCATTTCTCCTTCACTCATGGAGTCGTACGTACCGTCGTCGTTGAGAATCATGGTACACTTGTTGGTACACTCGAAGGACTTGTGGCCTCGGCCGCCGCATGTGAAGCATTTGATGGAACTTGTCTTGATGGTCTCATCCGATGGTGTTGTAGATGATGAAGCTCTCGGCTTGAAGTTGTTTGTAGTAGGAGGACGACTTGAAGTTGTCGAAGTTTTCTTGTAACTTGACTTGTCGCTGTTGCTTGTAGAAGGTTTGGTTGAGGTAGAAATTGGTAGGCGTTGAAGCTTGATTGTATGAGCCATATGTTTTGGAAGAGTACTTGGCATATTTGAAGTCATCTTGCACTTGTCGCTTCGCTTTAGAAGAGCGGTTGACCAACAAGGCACGAATCTCGTCCATTCTTGCATTGTTCTCTTGTTTTTGTTCGTTGAGCTTGTTTTGAATACTCGTTAGAAACTGCTTCTGCTTCGAATATACAATGTATAGCCGATAACTCAGGAAATCCTGCTGGTTTCTGGTCATCTACTAGTACACAAAATTTGGTTAACCTATTATACGTCCCGAAATGCTGTAGAGTTGATCGTACACATGTTACTTCAAAGTGATGCCTTTTAATTTCTTGAAATATTATCGTTTTCTGCAGGAGTTGGATACAGATGAAGTCTTAAAGCAGCTGAAGTATGTAAATGCGGTAAAATTTCATCCCTAAAAACCAGTGCATTTTATTTAGTTTTATTATGGATTCTAAAAGTGTTTCTTTTCGGTTTTTGGGTACAAGCCTATGCACATTAGAAAGGACAAGAAGTTTCTTGAATCAGGAAAGGGGTGAGCCTCTCTGTTTTGTAGGATTCCAAAAATGTGGGAATAGGAAAAAAGTTACATAGGATTGCAGTGGGAATCAGGAAAGGGGTGAGCCTCTCTGTTTTGTACGAGTCAATGAAAGTTTTCCTGTGAAAATTAATTCAAATGAGCCCACAGGAAGAAGTGCTATGGATTATAATCCTACAAATCAAACAACCCACAAAGGAAAAGTTCATAAGGATTACAATCCTCCAGAATTCCTATGGAAATCCTTTAAAACCAACAGATCCTGCCATTTGAGAGTAGCGTTGGGACCGACCAGCCTACATTAGGGGTATTCGAAATAAGGTTTAGAGAAACCATTCAAAATGGTTTCAGAGAAGTGTTAAATGGGTGAACTCCAGACGTATATATGTGCATCACCGTTTGCACTTGGTGGGTTCAACCCGGATGATCGCCCCTCATTTACATCATAAATCTGCGCCTCACTGGTTCTCTTGATGAACCATCCTTAGAGCATGGTACTCTGCTCTAAAGTAGATTGCGCCATGTATATTACTGGCCTCTAGTCATTTACTCTAGATGTTATCTTTGGTTTAGGGAGCTAAGATTATAAACAGAAAGATTAATTTGTATTCAAAGACATGTGGAATCTAAATAATATGTTTAGATTCCACTTTCTTTAAATAATATGTTTCCTGGTCTAAAATAAAGTGGAATCTAAAATGTCTGAAGAATAAAGGAAGTGGTGGTCTAAACACAAAGAGTGTAACTGTTAGAAACTAGGGTTCTACCGGGTCTAGGCCGGAGGTTGTAGGGGAAGGAGGGAGCTGGTCGTGGACGCACTCGCAGCCGCCGGCGGCTGGCCGCCGTCATGCGCGAGGAGGCGGCGGCTGAGAGGGAGATGGCGTAGGGGAGGCGGCGGCTAGGGTTAGGTCTCCCGGCTCCCTAAGGAAGCCGAGCAAATATGATTGCTTCTTGCTTAATTCCAAAACAGATCCTTACACGAGTTTATATAATCCTCCTACTAAGATAATTGGGCTAAGCCCCTAATAAAGATAAGATAGACTGGGCCACAACTAACTGGGCTAAACACCTAATATGCCGGTCATAACATTTCTCCCCGCCTGCACAAACACCTCGTCCTCGAGCTGGAAGGCGGGGAAGCGCTTGCGGAACTCCTCGAGGTGATCAACCGTCGCCAAACACCTTTGTGGCCGCTGGGGCGGGCAGGGCGCCGAGCCCGGTGGCGGCGGCTGCCTCCTCAATGTAGTCCACAACCTCCAGGTAGAAGAGTCGTGGGCAGACGTGGCCGGGCACGTAGGGCTCGTCGCAGTTGAAGCACAACCCTTGACGGCGACGCTCGAGTTGCTCGGCTGGGGTGAGCCGGCGGAACGGGCGTGCCACGGTCGCGGCGAGGGGTGCCGCGGAAGCCTGAGCAGACCGACCCTGCGCGGGAACGTCCGGCCAGGGTGGCAGCCCAGCGGCCCGGGATGGTGACGCCTGCTGGATGCCACCGCGCGGCGCTCGAACGCGCGGGCGTAGTACATGGCCGTCTGGAGGTCCTGGGGTCCCCGCAGCTCCACGTCCACGCGGATATGATCCGGTAGACCGCCGAAGAAGAGCTCGGCCCGCTGCCGTCACGCCGGGCGCGTGGCACGCCATGGCCTGAAAGCGGTAGGTGAAGTCCTGCACCGTAGAGGTGAAGGGAAGACGACCCAACTCCGCCAGCTGGCCCCCGCGTATCGGCGGTCCGAAGCGAAGGGAGGCAGAGCTCGCGAAAACGCTCCCATGGAGGCATGCCGCCCTCGTCCTGCTCGAAAGCGTAATACCACGTCTGTGCGGCGCCTCAGAGGTGATATGAAGCGAGCCAGGTGCGGTCCGACGCGAGCGTGCGTTGCCCCCGGAAGAACTGGTCACACTGTTAAGCCAGTTGAGGGGGTCCTCGGTGCCGTCGTAGGTGGCGAAGGTGAGCTTGGCGAAGCGGGAGCCGTCTGAGTACGGCTCGGCGGTGCGGAGCAGCGGCACCGGGTCGGTGATCACACGCCCCCCCCACGTGGAACGGCGGCGCGTCGAGGCCAACGTTGGGGCCCGCGGAGCTGGAGGACCCGCCGTACTGCGCCTGTTGTGACGGCACGTGCGGCGGTCCAGAGGCCATCGTGTAGACCGGCTGAGACGACGACTCGGTCAACCAAGCCGGTAGCGGGTGTTAGAGTTGTGTCGAATATTATTGTTCCAGTTAGGTTACAGTTGGACTTGGAGTCGTACGGTGTGTAGACAGGATATGGAGTCGTGTCCAAGTAGGACACTTGTATCCTAGGCCTCTCATATATAGCGAGGGTAGACACACGATGTAACCTATGTCAACATAATAGCACAGGCACGCGGGGGGAGCCGGCGCACGGGCGGCCGGGGTGCGGTATTGTAGCGGTGTCATGAGGAGGAGCGCCCGTAGTCAGGCCCCGGGGATGTAGCCATGATGGTGAACAACAACAACAACAACAACAACAAAAACAAAGCCTTTAGTCCCAAACAAGTTGGGGTAGGCTAGAGGTGAAACCCATAAGATCTCGCAACCAACTCATGGCTCTGGCACATGGGTAGCCATGATGATGAACCTCGTTAACAAATCTCGATGTCGTGCTTGTGTGATTGCTTGGTTCTCGATAGATCAACGAAGCGCCTCGGATTTATTCTAACAAGTGGTATCATGAGCAAAGTTCGAAGAGGCAGCAGAAGTTGATTTAGAGGATAGCGATGAAGACCGGCGGCTGCGGAGGCTCGGCGACGTGCGGTAGCGATCGGAGATCATCACGTATAAATCAATCAGAAACAGCATTGCAAGACTGGATCGTCAGCGCCGCAGGCTGGTGGCTGGCGGGGCGCGCGTGGCACACAGGCACGGAATCTCGGCGAGATCGGAAGCGTGCGGCAGCGGCATACGTAACACGTAGCAGCAAGGGCGCGCAAGCAAAGCGCTAGGGCAGGCGGCCCTGCCGGTGAAGGCGCGCGCGGCTGGTGGTTCGTGTGTCGGATGACACAGCGACAACGGATCGAGATTGGTCGTGTCCTGGTGGTGGTGCGAGATCGGATACGGCGGCGGTGCAACGTGCGTGCTGCAGGAGTCCTCGAGGCGTGGCGAGCGACAGGCCTGTGGTGCGAGTAGCAGCCGAGCAACATGGCTGGAGGCCCATTGCTAGCAGTCCCAAGTGTGGGATTTAAGGCCCACGTTGGTTAGTGGCGGCCATCTCGGGCGGCAAACCCAGTTGGCGGTGTGTGGGCTGGCCATGGCGGGGTTTGGCTGGTGCACGGAAGATGCTCGTTCGTGGGAAGTCTGGTGGTACGCGCGATGCATCCGGAGGCAAGGTGCTTGGAGCCGCAGAAGCTGGACACGAGGTGTTGTTGAAAAAAAGCATGTATCGTGGAGGCTAGCAGCAAATTAATCAGCGAAGGAAAAAAAACCACATGGATAGCTTTGCATATGGTAGCAGTACGTTGGCTGGAAAAGCAACATCAAGCGTAGGAGATTGTGCCAAGAGAAGCACCACCACGTGAAGACCAAAGGATATTTCCTGGTTAGATTTTACGGCAGGAGTGGAGTAGCTTGCTCAGCATATCAGTGACGTTTGAAGGTGTTGCAGAGGCCAGGACAACTAAGATGAAAGTATCATGTGGATGAAAATTCGCGGAAGATGATTTGGGAGCCTAGAGTGCGTTGTGCAAGGATCATGCATACACAGGGCGTTAAGCAATGCACGGAGAGATGTGCTGGCAGACATGACGCAGGATGAAGCATGGTTGCAGTCAGATAATTTTGGCTGGGTCAGACAGGATAGTCTGATGGATCGACATGGATGTTGGTCAAAAGCAGAAGACAACAGTGATTTCAGCGTCGACGACATAGGAGCGTGATGCTGATGGAGGTCGACTTCTGGGGCGTGGAAACACGTGGTGCAGGCCTGAGGGCTTGTGCGGCTTCGACAAGACAATGGCGCAGGGTTGATTCAAGGTTTGTGTACACATGAGAGCTTGAAGTCGACAGGGCGCGGGGTGGCTTGTACAACCACAATGGAGTCATGTTGAAGGTGGAGCTGGAGTCTGATGGATGACTACACTGTGCTGATGGAGGGGCTATGGCGTAAATGCATGGAGAGTCGAAGCCTATTTCAGCGGGATAGCGAGAGAACGTGGATCGGACTGGGGCCCAGTGGTCTGATGGAGACGTGATACTCGACATCGGTCGGTGATGATCGGTGGTTCTCTGCAGTAGGGGTTTGAGTGGTGTGGGTCCGTGGCCCTAGAGATTCGACCAGGACAGCAGAGGCTAGACGCGGTGATAGCGGTGAGGCGTGAGGTAAGCACGGGACACAACGACGTGCCAAGGCATTGGTGGTCAAACATGTGGTCAGGCAAATTGTGCAGAGGGTGCTGAAGCAGTGTTGACGAGTACCAGATTCAAGTTGGTGACCGGGTCTATCGGTGCCGGTTGATGGACAGGAATTGACCATGGAGAATATGAGAAAGTGGGGGAAAGTCTGAAATTGTCAAAAGCTAAGACAGTACATGGCCGTATATTCTGTGGTGTTCAGTGCACATGGCAAAGTGCGGATGACAAATACAGAAGGAGGCGGAGTGCTATAGCTAGGGGACATGCCAGAGACTATCCGGAACAAGGTTGAGACAACTGCAAATTTGACTCAGGGTGACACAGGGCGACGGTGAAATTCCTTTTAAGTTTTAGACAAGCAGTCAAGAAAGACCGGTGACATTGAGTTCAGGTAACTCTTATATGTGGCGTCCAATATGTGAGTTGTTCACTTTCACGCAGACAGGGGTCGGTGTGTGATGGCGTTGAACGGATTCTCCAGAAGTTGGCAGTACAAAGTAGAGTAGTGAGAAACTTAATTTTGCTCAAGTATTGACTGTGAAGAAGACGAGAAGGGACTACAGTTGCAGGTGGAGTCACATGGAGTCTGGGAGTAGCAGCGGTGCTCAAGGTGTATCTCAATGTACATGGGGGTTTGATGCATGGATGAATTCAAGGTGGTGAAGAATATTCGCCAAGGTGGAGTTTGTTAGAGTTGTGTCGAATATTATTGTACAAGTTAGGTTACACTTGGACTTGGAGTCATACGGTGTGTAGACAGGATATGGAGTCGTGTCCAAGTAGGACACTTGTATCCTAGGCCTCTCATATATAGCAAGGGTAGACACACGATATAACCTATGCCAACATAATAGCACAAGCACGCGGGGGGAGCCGGCGGCGTGTGCCGGCGCCCGGGGTGCGGTATTGTAGCGGTGTCATGGGGAGGAGTACCCGTAGTCAGGTCCTGGGGATGTAGCTATGATGGTGAACCTCGTTAACAAATCTCGGTGTCGTGCTTGTGTGATTGCTTGGTTTTCGGTAGATCAACGGAGTGCCTCGGATTTATTCTAATCGCGGGACCCGGTAGAACCCTAGTTTTTAATGAATATATCTCTGAACTTAAAATCATGCGGTGACCCCATTGTTTGATTTTTTTTACCCGATCATTGTTTGAATTTGAACTAACATGTCCTTCTCTCTGTTACCAATATATTCAGGTGAAGAATCGGCTGGCTGACCGTAAGCATAAGCCTGCTTAAATGCAAGGATGGCACAGTCGTGAAATACCTCACAAAGGATGTCATGTAGTGAGCCATCTGTTGTCAACACAATCTGTTGGTGACTCTTCATTTAATTGACCATAGTCGTCCTCCCCCCTTTCAGTTGCCCACATAGGTTTTGATCCAAAAGAATTTTACAAAATGTTAACGCAGTCTTCGCAGCAGTGTACCGCTACTGATTTCAGCCGTCACTGCCAAACAATCTGCACCCAGTTTTGTTCGATTTGACTTTTGGATGAGAGGGGGCCAGCTAGCTATGATTGTCGTTCTACAATTTTATTTGATGTTTGTATCTTAAGAGGGGACCAAGTTGGATTCCATTTTGTAATGCCTGTCAGTCACGTGTTTGCAGAATCTGTAGATATTGAGTTCGACCGTGCCCCAAAGAACTGACATTCTGCATCGGCAGTCAACATTTTGTACAAATGAAATGATCATACTCCCTCCGTCTCAAAATTCTTGTCTTAGATTTGTATCTAGATAAATTTAAGACAAGAATTTTGGGACGGAGGGAGGGAGTACATCAGAGTTGATATTTTCTACTAGCTGTTTCTGATATTCTGCAAGTGTTCCAGAATTATCGTTTTCAAGTTGAATTTTGTTGATTATTACTTGCGGTAGTACAGGCTTGTGTGGTGTTAGGTTGCTCATGATGAGGTCCGTGAGGTTGAACTAATCCATCAAGATGCATCTTTTGTTTTTCTTGCGAGGTTGAACTTATCCAGCAAGATCCATTTTTTAGGTTGAACTAATCCAGCAAGATGCATCTTTTGGATTTTTTAGAGGTTTTTTGGTTCCCTGCATTTAGACTTGAACTAGGCCATGCCATGCCATGCCATAGGGCGATTTAATAAAACCCTTGTATCACTTTGATTGCTGTAATAACCGCATGTGAAATTAGCTACAAGCCCCTGCGAGCTGTCTCCACTTGTTGTCGTCATGGTGTGATGTCTCCTTTGGGTCGTTTCCTTCTATTTGGGAGCCACCACTTTGCCACGTCAATATGACAACGAGATTTGTTTGACCCTTTGGTACACGCCTTTCAAGAGGTAGCACTAGGAGTCACCGTTCAAGCAGTTATGTCTATTAGGGGCTTATAAGTCTATTAGGAGGTATCTTCAAAGCAGAAGACCGCTGGACAGGGGAGTTTTGCAAAAAAAAAAAAACCCGAAGCTCCGGTGATCGCCTGGCGATCTGGCGGCGACGGAGATAGAGAAAGGGGAGTGATGGAGAAGGGGAATCCGGCGGAGGCCCCGGCGGCTCGTGACCCCAACGGGAAGGGGCGGGCAACAACGGCGTCCCAGGCGGAGACCACGGAGCCTCGCGTTCCCAGTAGGGCGGGGGATTCCGTCGGGGGCCCGCTGGATTGGGAAGAAATCAAGGCCACATCAAGGCGGATTCTCCGGCGATCTCCAAACCGGAATAGGTGCTGGAAGTGGATGAAGAGGAGGGCAGAGGAGATGATGCGCACGAATCTAGCGAGGATCCCTACTGATCTGGCGGGGAGTGGGAAGGCCGGCGGCTACAACGACAACAAATTGGAGGTACTTCCATATAACAGGGACCTTGTTTCTCAGGATTTGATCCCGTCCCGGGTAGGTGGTCCGATTTTGGCTGCTAGTAGTATGGAAACTAGTATTATTGCTCTGGATTACAGAGATTCTTTCTCTGAGTATGAAAGAGGAAGAGAGAAATCAGGGAATGAACATTATCTATACTTTAAAGGAGAAAAGAGAAATTAGTGGCATTTTATTTTGGAAATTGCCCATTTATGATCTTTTATTTTTTGATAAATGCACAATTCTCGTCATGTTGGTGGCGAATTTGAGTGAGGGGAAGAACTATCTCTACTCCAAAGGAGGAGTCCGTTTGGTCTCGTTAGCTCCACCGATCGATCGAAGGAAATCACCCCCTCGTCCCACCTCCTCCCACCGATTTTTTGTCCCTCGTAGTAGAAAAAACCGGCGGCATATCTCTACTCGGAGCAGTTTGTACGTTGTTTGTCCTTCCTTCGATTCCACCGATTTGTTTTCACGTACAAAAGAACGACCTCGCACACACACAAACCCCTCCTCCCATCACACAGAATACCCCACGCAAGAGAACCGAAGAAATAGCCAGACGCAACCATCCACGCACGCACCCGCGAGCCGTAAACTCTATGCATCGCCAGGCATCGCCAGGCGCCGCTGCCAATGCCAAGCGCCGCAGCGCCACCGTGATTCCAATGACCGACGAATCGAACCCCCCTCGTCCCCAACAGGGATGGATCACACGGGCCCGACATGCAGAGCCGCTGTCGTGGGAGATGAGAAATAGGCCGCTGCCCAGCACCCTCGTTCCGAGCACCACGCTACGCGCCGACGCTAGGGAGTCCCGGCGGTAATCCGTGTTCTCGCTGACGGTGCCATCGGATCTGCAGTGGACGTGTCCAAGGAGATGGGGCTGCCAGCCTACCTCCTATTCAACCCGGTCGGCACATGTGGATTCTTGGGCCACCTGAACTTGGATCAGCTCTTTCGAGAGAGGATGTGTGCCATTCAAAGGTAAATGGTGCCGTTCAGTTTCGCTATTGCCTGTCTTGGCTTTGGATACTAGATGATCTGCTCCAGTGTCTAATTCCGCGTGTAGATAATCAGATCCATTGTGCTACCCAGTTCCTAATACCAGTGACGGAGGACCCGTAGGGCAAGGTGGGGTGGACGCCCACCTAGAATCAATCGCTGGCCATAGTGAGTTCGTGGCGGCTGCGGCTGCGTCATTCATCGAGTAAGAAGAAAGGGGGATTGGACAAGGAGCAATCATGGGCTTGGCCGGCGTGCTGGAGCGAAACATGTCTGTTTTAGCATGGGTCGAGGCACTAGGGCGCGTTGTGGGTGTGGCTTGGTCGGTCGTTCACTAGCTGAATCGTCGTGCGTTTGGCTGAGGAAGCGATCGCTGGCAACCGGTACTCCGGCAGGCATGTACCGCAGTAATTAGTGTGACGGTCAGCATCAGACCGCACAAGAAGACGGCTCTGCTCCAGCCTACATGCCGGAGCCTGTACTCCTGTCTTCTGCATGAAGGACATCAGCCTCTAGCAGTGCAGGGCGACAACAGCTGCACGACGTCACCGAAGTTACCCGCAGGCGATGGCCAAGTTTGGCTAAGTTTGGCATTAGCCTAGCTGCTAGCGGAAGTTGGACATGAAGGGAAGAGGCAGGGGTCAGAAAACACAAAAGGGCAGGGGTCATCAGAGTTGTTAATTTGTTTTTTCTGATTTATAGCGATGCATTATAAGTTTCTGAATTTTGTCAAAGTGTCAACTGCAGATCGTGCATAGTAGTGGTCAATTGATAGTACTGGTCAAGGTGTCAAATACTTTGTTTTTGCTTTGCATCAAACCATTTCTTTTTGTGCTCTAGAGTTTAGAGTCAGCCCCACCTTGATTTTCCTCCGTCCTCCGCCACTATCTAATACACCAATCGAGGCCAAGTACAACTGGTGATGAGGCCAAGTACAACTGGTTGGAAAAGGAAAGGGGAAATCTTCGAGGAAAGACATGTTCTGCTTAGAAGGAACTTCCCAAGGGATCTCATTGATACTGGAAGTAGTTTCTTTTTTTTATTTCTAGATTTTGAGCATCTTGAAGGTTCATCGCTTGTTTTTTTTTCTTTTGGTAGCCCCTTTGTTACGACATCATCTTTCATGTTACAACCCGATGATCAATTTCAGACATACCTCTTCGCATATATGGAAACGTTGCAGCAAGTGGATTCCATGAATGTCTTTGATGAGGTAATATGTTTTTTGGACTTGTTCTTACTTTGGACAATTTTCTGTTATGATAAATAATAATAATAATTAGTATCATTTTAGTATCTTGTTATTGTCATCCTTCTGCTGTTTTACGATAAGAAAAACAGTTTCGCAAGCATGTGGAAGTTGTGTTTATGACTGCCAAGGCCGACGCCGCACCATTATCGACGGACGAGACAGCCTGGATGATGTAGGGTGGAACCCTATACGGCCGATCTTTCACGGAAGGAGCGGATCCCAACTAAGAACACGAAGAACACGAGGGAAAACACTTGAGAATCACTCAAACAAACAAGATATAGTCACACATATGCTAGATCCTCGAAACACGAGAGGAGATACAAGATCCACGATCAACAAAGGACGATAGAAAGGTAACCGGTTCTTCTCCGTGAGGAGGTCTTGATATGGCCACCCAAGAGGGGGTCTTGAATCCAACGTGGATCTTCTCCGAAGAGGGGCCACGGTCTCTCTCAAGGAGTAGATCCGTATGGATGAGCGAGGCTCTATCTCACAAATGAGCTATCACAACGCTAACCCTAGAAAGAGGGAGGAGGAGGAGGAGTATATATAGTCTAGGTGGGCGAAGGGGTACATGGGCCTCGGGCCCTTACACTGTGTGCAGACAGGGGAGGCCGGATGTCCGGGCATCGGGCCAGATGTCTGGGCCTTCGCGAGGTGCCGGATGTCCGGGCGGTCGATGCTGGCCTTGATGCTCTCTGGATAGGCGGGGTCCGGATGTCCGGTGATGGGCCGGATGTCCGGGAGCTCGGGACCGGCCGGATGTCCGGGCTGAAGGGCCATGTCTTCTGTTCTTTGGATAGGCCTGTCCGGATGTTCGCGAAGAAGGCCGGATTTCCGGGCCGGATGTCCGGGTTGGCCGCCGGATGTCCGGGCCCTGTAGACTTGGCCGCTGGCTCCTTGCTGATGGTGACACTTCCAGGGGCCGGATGTCCGGGTCCTGGGAGCTGTCCTTGACTCCTTTCGTTGGTTCTCCTCGTCCATGAACTTGGGGACTTGTCCGTCTTCACGTGCATTTTCGGGAGGGTCCTCTTGATACCTAATCATGCACAACATCTCGGACTTAGGTAGTAGCCATGTCTCGAGTGGATCATTTGTGATATCACTAAAGAAGGAAGTCGCCTCTGTCTCGAGAGCTCTAGCTCGTGCTCGTGTCATGGTTCCTCTTGGCTCTTCATGAGACGATGGTAGGTCCATGGGGATGACCGTAGGATGCTCCGCATCATCTCCCCTCCCTTGGGAAAGATCCGACCTCGGATCGAAATCCTCATCACCATGGTACGGGGAGAGATCTTTGACGTTGAAGATGTCACTCACGGAGTACTTGTCGCGTGGAATGTCGATCTTGTAGGCGTTGTTGTTGTAGCGTGCAAGCACCTTGAAGGGTCCATCGGCTCGTGGTAGAAGTTTGGACCTGCGTTCGTTGGGGAAGCGGTCCTTGCGAAGGTGTAGCCACACAAGATCTCCAATGTTGAATATCATGGGTTGCTTATTGATGTTGAGCTTGGTCGCGAGTCGTTGTACTTGGCGCTCGATGGTGTGCCTTGTATCTTCATGCATCTTCTTGAGGAAGTTCACTCGTGCACTCGCGTCCATGTTGGTGCGCTCTTGTAGTGGTAGAGGAAGAATGTCCAATGGGGACAACGGATTGAAGCCGTAGACGACCTCGAAGGGGACTTGCCGGTAGTCGAATGTCTTGCACGGTTGTAGGCGTACTCGGCGATAGGTAGGCACTCCTCCCACTCCTTGATGTTCGTCTTTATCAACACGCGTAGTAGAGTGGAGAGTGTACGGTTCGCCACCTCCGTTTGGCCGTCGGTTTGAGGATGGTATGCCGAAGAGAATAAGAGCTTGATTCTGAGCTTGGCGCACAAGGTCTTCCAAAAGAAACTCAAGAACTTGACGTCGTGGTCCGAGACAATCGTCTTTGGCACTCCATGTAGGCGCAAGATTTCCCTACAAAAAAGATTTGCAACATGTGAAGCATCGTCTATCTTGTTGCATGGTATGAAATGTGCCATTTTAGAGAATCAGTCCACAACAACAAAGACGAAATCCTTTCCATTTATAGTTCTAGGCAAATCAAGGACAAAATCCATGCTAATATCCTCCTATGGGTGATATGGAATTGGAAGGGGCATATAAAGTCCATGGGATTGAGCTTAGACTTAGCTTTGCGACATGCAGAGCGCCGAGTAGTGAAGCGTGAGACGTCACGGAACATCTTGGGCCAAAAATATTTCTTGGAGAGCGTAGCAAATGTCTTGTCGCGTCCAAAGTGTCCCATTAGTCCTCCTCCATGAGATTCTTGCAAAAGCAACAAACGAAGAGAAGACTCGGGGATGCAAAGTTTGTTAGCTCTCATAAGATAATCATCTTTGATGTAATAGCGTTCCCAAGATGTATGCGTCAAACACTTGGCATAAGGAATAGCAAAAGTAGGATCATGCGCATACAAGTCTTTTATGTGCTCAAAGCCAATGACATTTAATCCAAGTTTAGTAACAAGCATGCATATACGGGAAAGTGCATCTGCCACAACATTTTCCTTACATTTAATATACTTGATGACATAAGGAAATGACTCAATGAACTCACTCCACTTAGCATGACGCTTGTTCAACTTAGTTTGACCCTTGAGATACTTAAACGTTTCATGATCGGTATGGATGATAAATTCATGAGGGCGAAGATAGTGTTCCCATTCACGCAAAACTCGCACTAAAGCATATAGCTCTTTGTCATAGATGGGATAATTGAGTTGCGCTCCGGAGAGTTTCTCACTAAAGTATTCTATGGGGCGCTTCTTTTGCGTTAACACACCTCCTATGCCATTACCGTAGCATCGCAATGAATTTCAAAGGGTTTGTCAAAGTTGGGTAATGCAAGCACGGGAGCATGAGTAAGCAAATTCTTAAGCTCATTGAATGGGCTATCTTGAGATGGTCCCCAAACAAAGGGTGCATTCTTCTTGCTCAAAGCATGTAAATCAGACGCAATAGTGCTAAAGTCCTTCACAAATCTACGGTAGAAACCGGCTAAACCAAGGAAACTACGCACTTGTTGCAAATTGGTTGGTTGGGGCCAAGTTTTAATAGCATTGATCTTAGATTCATCAACATGAACACCCTTAGAAGATACTACAAAACCCAAGAAAACAAGCTTATCAACACCAAAAAGGCATTTGTCCATATTAGCATAAATACGCTCTTTTCGAAGAGTTTGCAACACGATTCGAAGGTGGGTGACATGATCTTTGAGAGATTTGCTAAAAACAAGGATATCGTCGAAGTAGACCACAACAAACTCACCAATGTAAGGGCGAAGCACATAATGCATAAGACACATGAAAGTACCGGGTGCTTCCAATAAACCCATAGGCATGACTAACCACTCATACAAACCAAACTTTGTTTTGAAAGCGGTTTTCCTTCCATCACCCTCTTGTATGCGTATTTGATAGTAACCACTTTTGAGATCGATTTTGGAAAAAATAATGGCACCGCTAAGTTCATCTAGCATATCATCAAGGCGTGGAATGGGGTACCTATAGCGAACGATGATAGCATTGATAGGTCTACAATCGGAACACATGCGAAAGCTATCGTCTCTTTTTGGCACAAGAATGACCGGTACGGCACAAGGACTCAAACTTTCACGCACATGTCCATGGTCTATGAGATGTTTTACTTGCCTTTGTATTTATTTGGTTTCTTCGGGGTTGACTCGGTAGGGAGCCTTGTTTGGAAGTGGTGCTCCGGGGATGAGGTCGATGAGGTGTAGACCCGGAGGTAGCTCGTCGGAAAAAACATCTTAGAATTCCTGCAATAGAGAAGATAACACCAAAGGTAGATTGTGAGAGGTGTTAGTTTTTGGTGCCTCGTCTTTGCGCAATAGGACGTAGTGCATGGCACTTGATGGGTTCTCACACACTTCTCTCATCTCACGTTTGGTGGCAAAGAGGACTAAATTCTTCTTGTTGCTCATCGTGGAGGCACTCAATTTGGGCTTGTGGCGCTCACTCTCTTTTTGGTGGTTCGCTCTCTCACTATTCTCTCCATGATGGGTGGCTTGCTTGTCGGCGATCACTTGGCTTGGAGACATAGGTCGTAGCACATACTCCTTTCCTTTCATCTTGAAACTATAGTGATTTGTACGCCCGTTGTGGGTGACGCCTCGGTTAAATTGCCATGGCCGTCCAAGAAGGAGGTGGCAAACGGTCATCGGCACGACATCACACTCCAAAGTGTCTTCGTAAGCTCCGATCTTTAAAGAAACTTGTACCCTATGCTCGACTTGGATAGTGCCGGAGTCGCTTAGCCATTGAACTTTGTATGAGTGCGGGTGCTTCATCTTGTCCAATTGGACCTTGGATCATAGTTCTTCACTTGCTAGGTTATGGAAACTCCCTCCATCGATGATGACCTTGACGGACCTTCCATTGATGCCGGCCTTGGTGTGGAAGATATGGCATCGTTGGTCTTGTTCTTGTTGATGTTGAAGAGTCAAGACCTTGGAGACAACGAGAGCGGGGCTCGAATCTTTGTCACAAAAGACTTGATCATCTTCATCGTCGTTCACTTGCCGGTGCATGGCCACTTGCTCAAGGGCTTCCATTTCTCCTTCACTCATGAAGTCATAGGTTCCATCGTCGTTGAGGATCATGGTGCGCTTGTTTGTATACTCAAAGGACTTGTGGCCTCGGCTGCCGCATGTGAAGCATTTGAAGGAACTTGTCTTGATGGTCTCATCGGTTGGGGTAGATGATGATGAAGCTCTCGGCTTGAAGTTGCTTGTAGTAGGAGGACGACTTGAGGTTGTCGAAGTTTTCTTGTAACTTGACTTGTCGCCGTTGCTTGTAGATGGCTTGGTTGAGGTAGAAGGTGTTGGAGTCGTTGAAGCTTGATTGTTGGAGAAGCCATAGGACTTGGACGAGAACTTGGCGTACTTGAAGTCATCTTGCACTTGGCGTTCCGCTTTGGTAGCTTGATGCACTATCTCAATGAGGTTCGAGTATGGTTGGAAGTCGGCGATCTTCTTGATAGGATGATTGAGTCCATTCAAGAAACGTGCTATAGTTTGTTCATCATCTTCCGTGACATTGGCTCGTATCATGGCAATCTCCATTTCCTTATAGTACTCTTCAACGCTCTTGGTTCCTTGCTTGAGGAGTTGGAGTTTCTTGAATAGGTCGCGGTTGTAGTAGGTAGGCACGAAACGTGCTCTCATGACATCCTTCATTTGCGCCCAAGTTATGATGGGTGGTTCACCTTTGGCCGCTCGGCGCTCAGTGACTTGTTCCCACCAAATGAGGACGTAGTCTTGGAACTCGAGGGATGCCATCGCGATCTTCTTCTCTTCTTCATAGTTGTGCAAGCGGAAGATTTTGTCAACCTTCAATGCCCATGATAGGTACTCTTCGGGATCATTGCTTCCGGAAAACTTGGGCATGGTGAACTTTAGCTTGCCGTATCGTTGCTCTTTATTGTGTTGGGGTCGGGGATGATGACGTCCTTGACGAGGAGGATTGTCTCCCTCAACTTGATCTTGTCTTGGAGGATTTCCATTTTCATCTTGCTCATGTTGAACTTGATGTTCTTGGCAAGCTTGTGGAGGAGCTTGACGAACTTGACGATGCACGCGAGCTTGATATAGTCGTTCTTGAACTTCATCACGAAACACTTCTTGTTGCTCACGAGCTTGTCGGTTGCGCGTGGCTACGGCTCGAGTTGAATCTCGAAGGGCACATTGCGCCTCAAGTGCTTGAGCTTCTCGTAGTTGTTGTTCTTGACGTTGTGCCTCGCCATCTTGTGTATCTTGGTGTTGTCGCGCATGCTCTTCCTCTTGTTGTTGGCGTAGACGTTGCCGTTCTTGTGCTTGCGCGAAAGTAGCTTGGTTTTGACGGTGTCGATGTTCTTGCATGCGAGCTTGCTCTTGAGAGTCAGTGTCGTGTAGCGGATTGCGGTTGGCGTGACGGTCTTGTCGCGCGGCACGACGAAGAGTGTTCGATGTCGGAGTACTTGAGCCGGAGATAGTGTCGTCGGAGTGTCGACTCGAGCGGCTCCGTCTTGAGTAGGACGAAGTGGTAGAAGAGCGGTTGACTAACAAGGCATGAATCTCGTCCATTCTTGCGTCATTCTCTTATTTGTGTTCGTCGAGCTTGTTGTCGAAGTAGTCTCTTGTACGTTGCTCGGAGATTCGCAAGTCGGTGGCGAGATGGTCGATGCGGTCGCTCATTGCTTGTTGCTCTTGATGCAAAGCTCATTGTGTACCAAAGAGGTGTAGCTTGGTGACGTAGTTGTTCGGGTCATCATCTTGCTCAAGGAAGAGTGGGTTGGTAGAAGTACTTGGTCTATCCATCATTCCAAACAAATATGTGAGTGGGAGAAAGAGAAGAACTTATACCAAATGTACCTTGACCCAAGTTGAAGATGGATCAATGATCACTCCAATGTGTAACAAGGAAATATCACAATTGGTACTAATTCTTGTCAGTTTCTCACACCTACACAAGTAAAAGCTTCTAGTGAAGCTTGGTTAGGATGGTGGCACAAAATTGGATGCAATTGTTAGTGAGCTTCAATAATGTTGGAAAAGATTCACAAATTTGCAAATGCAACAAGTAGACCAATAGCAAGATATGATACACGGAAACACACACGCAAATAGATAAGTGGGGTCGTGCAACCAAGGAGTGAGCCAAAATGTGGAATCCACGAAAATGCTCTTGTTGCACAACACTAGAAAGACGCTAGCACGATTGCACAATAGGCGGATACGAAACTTGTGCACAACCTACTAAGCAAAAATGCAACGACTTCTATCCCAAGTATGCTATATGTATGGTATTCCGATGATATGATCAAAGATGATCGAGTATGACAATCTTAATGTGGTATGATGCTATGGTTCTTGCTTATAAGCTCTTTGCTTATCTTTCCCTTTTGCTTAAAAGCTTGTTTGGCTCTTTGTCGTTTGAGCTCTTTTCTCATGCAAAACTTCACGAACCAAGATAGCAATTGTGTATGCGATGACAACCTTGTGACACAAGAGATGATACCAAGATATGCACCACGATGGTATGGTATGTATGCTATGGAAAGTATGATCACTAATGTGCACAAGTCACGTTGCCGACAATACTCAAAGGCTAGTCTTGATGGGTAAGGTACGCAAAAGTAAGCCTATGGGGTTATCAATGCAATGGCAAGAATGTAGAATGATATCACGATACCAAAATGAGGTTACCATTGTTGATGACGAGTCCATGGCGAAGATGAGCGGCGGTGATGTTGATGTTGAACCGTACCTAAATAGCCGAAACACAATAGGACACAGGAACCGCAACTCAAATTCTCAAAGCAAAACGTGTAGAAATTGTCGGGATTGATAGTGGGTAAGCGGTGGTGGTGTTTGTGGAAAATGGTAGTGGTATGCGGAAGTGATGGTGGTATGCGGAAGTGTATGTGGGCACCGGATCAAAATTTGACGAAGGTTAGGTGGGAAACGGAGCGGTGGATGGAAGTGCTGCTGTCAGGGGCCGGATGTCCGGGCTTGAGGGCCGGATGTCCGGGCTGTCGGGTCGGATGTCTGGGCTCTGGATCCGAGGACGAACTCGAAGAACTCCGCGTGGAAGAGGCAAAATCGGGGCAAGATTCGAGAGATTTTGTGGATGGAAATTGGGGAAAAGATGGTGGAAAGGTAGATCTACCTGCAACACACAAAATCCGCGGATCAAATCCAACAAAACTTCATCACACCAACAAATCACAATAAAATTTGGGGCTATTTTTGTGGGGAATTTTTAAATTAGGAACAAAATCAACAAAACTAGGCTAGAAAACAAAGAGGGGGGCTCCGAAATCATGATCAACGTGGCTCATGATACCAAGATGATATAGGGTGGAACCCTATACGGCCGATCTTTCACGAAAGGAGCAGATCCCAACTAAGAACACGAAGTACACGAGGGAAAACACGAGAGAATCACTCAAACCAACAAGATATAGTCACACATATGCTAGATCCTTGGAACATGAGAGGAGATACAAGATCCAAGGTAACCGGTTCTTCTCCATGAGGAGGTCTTGATGGGGCCACCCAAGAGGGGGTCTTGAATCCAACGTGGATCTTCTCTGAAGAGGGGCCGCGGTCTCTCGCAAGGAGTAGATCCGTATGGATGAGCGAGGCTCTATCCCACAAATGAGCTATCACAACGCTAACCCTAGAAAGAGGGGGGAGGAGGAGTATATATAGTCTAGGTGGGCGAAGGGGTACATGGGCCTCGGGCCCCTACACTTTGCGCAGACAGGGGAGGCCGGATGTCTGGGCCTTCGCGAGGCGCCGGATGTCCGGGCGGTCGATGCTGGCCTTGATGCTCTCTAGATAGGCGGGGTCCGGATGTCCGGGCGATGGGCCGGATGTCCGGGAGCTCGGGACCGGCTGGATGTCCGGTCCTTTGGCCGGATGACCGGGCTGAAGGGCCAGGTCTTCTGTTCTCTGGATAGGCCTGTCCGGATGTCCGGGTTGGCCGCCGGATGTCCGGGCCCTGTAGACTTGGCCGCTGGCTCCTTGCTGATGGTGACACTTCCAGGGGCCGGATGTCCGGGTCCTAGGAGCTGTCCTTGACTCCTTCCGTTGGTTCTCCTCGTCCATGAACTTGGGGACTTGTCCGGCTTCACGTGCATCTTCAGGAGGGTCCTCTTGATACCTAATCATGCACAACATCTCGGACTTAGGTAGTAGCCATGTCTCGAGTGGATCATATGTGATATCACTAAGGAAAGAAGTCACCTCCGTCTCGAGAGCTCTAGCTCGTGTTCGTGTCATGGGTCCTCTTGGCTCTTGATGAGACGATGGTAGGTCCATGGGGATGACCGTAGGATGCTCCGCATCACTGGAGGCAGCAATCGACGGTTACACCCCAATCCTCGCTGGCACCCGTACTGAACGATAGCGCCGGCGCACCGAGGAACGATTTGCACGAAAGCCTCATCCTGGACCGATGCCACCGGGGAAATCAAGACCTTGGAAAATACCGGTTTGTGAGTCTAAAAAATGAAAGATGTTTATTTGTGTGAGTATACCAAGATTCTTATATCTTTCTTTAAATTTTCCTGTATATAATTAAGTATATATTTTCTTTATTGCCGTGCTATGATTGCTGATGCAAATTCCATTGATCTTTGAATCCAGGAACAAATGTTGTCATTTAGTGCTTCAAGTAACAACTAAACGTGTGCATTGAGCATATATAAGGAAACGAGGCTATAGGTATAATCTAAAAAAAGCATAAATGATGACTACCCATTAACAAACATTACTATATGCTCTTTATTTCTTCTTCCTGGAATCAAGGTCAGTCAAATATGTTCATGTTACTGGTCAAACGAAAAGATGTTCATGTTCATCTCCATGGAATGGAATGATGGTAGTGCTGCTCCATTCATTAACTATAGCCCCCAATAGCTAATCCATCTAGATGGTTTTACGTTTCCTTTTTAAATAATATACAAATAGCTCCCAGTAAGACAAGTGATTTATGCCTTTTTATATGACAATGCTGCAACTTCAATTCTACTTGCTAATATCTAGGAACCACTTAACCTGCTTCAAGTTGATGTTCAATAAACATGTGCATTTACATGTTGTAAAATCATAAAACTCATATTTTTTCTCTATCCTCTGAAATCTTGCGTAAATTGGTTGTAGGTTGTTGACTCATCATTGCAAGCAGTTAGTGATGATATATAAATACTAAAATAAAATAATTCAAAGGTGTACCCTGAAACTCGTGCATTAAATTTTCAATGTTTTTGATTGAAATTTGCTGAGAATTTAGTCAAATGTTGTGGGTGTGGAAGGGCGGCTGTTTCAAACACATATTAAATGGCTTAGAGCACATTTGATCATCTTTATTGTTTTTAACACTTAGTAATGAGCTCATAGATGACAGAAGCAGAAAAATACGTTGCCAAATATCATTGGACTGCATACTGACATGGTAGAATCAGTAGTCTATCTCACTTGTTCTTGTCAGAACCTGCATAAGATTTTGTATGTGATGCTCTTCTTTATTCAATCAACTGAAAGAAGAGCATCGATAATAGATCACCACCAGGTTATCACCAACCAGCAAAAAAGGTATATGAAGCTCTATTCGACAAACGATAGTTGCTCATTCTTTGCCAAGAGCAAATCTGAAGTTGCATATGAACTTCTTAAACTAAGCATTCAACAAATAGATCAACATATTCCATGTTTAGTGTACAACTCACAAATAGACATTTGCTGTGAGAAAAATATTAATTGTTCCTAAAATGTCGAGACAAGTTTTTATTTTATAATTTGATGCTCTTGTTGTTATCCCGCCCTCATAGGATTTTAGAGTTTGATGGAATATAGTCATATTTTCTTACAATTACAAGTTCTTCTATAATTGGATGAGAAGATACCATCTAGCATGTCAATTAAGAATTACACATATTTATACCTCGAACAGGGAAGCATGTATTTGATCTTTGCTGCTGAGATTCAGTTTTTCCTATCGGAGGTCAGACTTCATTGCTTGGAGTTTTACAAAGAACGGATGTTTCACAGTTCGCTCGACTTATTTGGAGGAATGGAACAAACAATATGGGAGAAAATTGTAATACAGAAATGGCATGGGTAGAACAAATGTCAATACGATATGGTCTAAGATTTGGAAGTTATCTTGTCCAGCAAAGGTGAAGATTTTTATTTGGCCCACTTTACACGGAACCCTTCCGTGTCATGTTACATTTGCAAATAGACATATGAAGGTTTCGCCCATATGCCCATCATGTTCTAACGGGCTGGAAGATACAAAACACTTGTTATTTTTATGTAAAAAGGTGAAAGAAGTGTGGGAAAGGTTGGGTCTGCATGAGGCCATTGAGAAAGCCTGTGCAATTGACCGTGCGGGAAAGACGGTCCTTGAGTTCCTTCTTCTTATGCCAAATCATGAGCTATCTATAGTGGACACCCAGAAAATGTACGTGAATTGATCGCCAATAGCTTGGTACTTATGGTGGGACAGACGTACGCTAGTTCATCAGGGAAAATCACAAGACGCATACCAAATTTCGATGGGAGCCCGTGCTATAACGACAAATTATGTAATTGCCCAATCCCCTAGGGCAACCAATAAAAGAGAGGGGTGGACAAGACCACCTAGAGGTTTTGTGAAATTAAATGTTGATGCTTCTTTCGATCAAGACATGCTTAGAGGAACAACGGGGGCTGTACTTAGAGATGACAAAGGAGGATTCATTTGGGGGGGGGGGGATTTGGAGGATGAATTGGTGTGCAGATGCATTAACAGCTGAAGCCTTGGCTCTGAGATATGGCTTATTACTTGCACAGAAGACGGGATGCAACTGTATCATCGTTAACTCCGACAATATGGAAGTAATTGACATAATGAAGAATGGAGGATATTCAGCGGGAGCGGCAGCGACAGTGTTTGATGATTGTTATTTTATGGCGTGCGATTTTACGCTTATTAGATTTGAACATTGTAATAGGGAAGCAAATAAAGTAGCCGACGAACTTGCTAGGTTAGCTAAATTTTCTAAGACTAGGGACTGGTTTGAGGAGCCTATGAATGAAATTGTAAATCTACTTACTACCGATGTAACTGTTATTTCTAATAAATAAAGGGGATGTTTTGTTTTCGAAAATAAAGTCTATTAGGAGGTCTATTGCACGCAACACGCCTGCTATAACACATGTCTCAATGTTCATGCGAGATCAAGAGCGATATGCAAACCTGAACAACCGTAACTATGATAATGTGGAGGCTGTTGGTATGCTTCACATGAGTACATATGCCATTTTACACCTAGAAACTAGATGACACACGTGCCCTTGGCGCAAAGAACCAAGAAGCAAAGCAACTCATGAACAACACGTTTTATGAATGATCCACAAAGAGCCTGTGGTGCGTGGAGAAATGATGATATCATATGAAAGTTGTTTCACATGACCTGCCTAACTTATCTGTTGCATCTGGCATATAACTCGCTTAACTTACAAAACATTAAAACCTTTTTTAGCCAAACCATAATGGAAATAACTATGCATCGCCGTGTCATTAGTACAAGAACCAAAAACCGAGAAATTAAGCCAGAGCTAGTTGAATGATTCGGTGGGCTTTGGTAATCGTTTCACTTCTGCCGTAGGGCATGGAATTCCTTGTGCATCGCAGCAAACTAGTTCGGATCCCGAAAGGCTGCACGAGCGGAGGAAGGTAGAGGAGACAGTGTCGAGGTTGATGCAGCACACACGTACTCGTCGGAGGTGTAGTGCGTGCTAGGCCGGAACGTCCCAGTGCGAGCCCGGGTGACCACACCAGAGGGGGTTGCGGCACCCTCCGGATGAATCGGAGGGGAGACAGGCGATGATGAAGTCGAGCCAGTCTCATAGGACCCCGAGGTCGAAGCGGCCGGAGAGGCCGCAGCGGCCGAGCCGGAGGGGTCATGCCAGAGGCGTCCAGCGAGGCCGTCGTGGCGGTCGGAGAGGTGGCCGCGTCCGAGGCGGCCGAGCCAGAGCCAGAGGCCTGACTGGAGGAGGTCGCACCCGGGGGCACCGCCAGAGGAGGCGGCCGCGCCAGTGGCGTCCGATGGGACCGCCGAGGTAGAAGGCGTCGGGTTCAGGGGCGAGGCCGAGACGGGACTCGGCGAAGGGGGCGGCCCGCCAAGTGTGGTGGCAGGGGCGGGCGGCGGCCGAGTGCTACGCTAGGGCAGAGGCGCGACGAGAGGAGCCGCGGGTAGCTCGGCGGAGGGTGGTACCTGCTGGAAAGGGAACACCATCTCATCGAAGTACACATGTCGTGATGTATATACACGGTGGGACACTGGATCATAGCACCGGTAACCTTTGGTATTGGGAGGGTAGCCGAGAAAAATGCAAGTGTAACGCCCACGATGCGGCTATATCTCCCACGTGTCGAGGCACGACTTAGAGGCATAACCGCATTGTGGTTTTGTCGCAAGAAGGGTCATCTTCACACAATCCCATGTAATGAACAAGAATGGGATAACGAGAGTTGGCTTACAATCGCCACTTCACACAATACATAAATATAATTCATACATCATCCAAAATCCACACATATAGACCGGCTACGGTCAAAATCCAAATGAAAATAAGATAACCCCAAATGCTAGATCCCCGATCGACCCAACTGGGCTCCACTACTGATCATCAGGAAAAGAAACATAGTAATGACCACGTTCCTCATCGAACTCCCACTTGAGGTCGATTGCGTCATCTGCACTGGCATCGTCGGCACCTGCAACTGTTTTGGTAGAATTTGTGAGTCACGAGGACTCAGCAATCTCACACCCGCGAGATCAAGACTATTTAAGCTTATAGGAAAGGATGGTGTAATGAGGTGGAACTGCAGCAGGCACTAAGCATATATGGTGGCTAGCATACGCAAAAGAGAGCGAGAAGAGAAGCAACGCAACGGTCGAGAAGCTAGGAGTGATCAAGAAGTGATCCTGATCTCCTACTTACGTTCATGCATAACTCAAACCGTGTTCACTTCCCGGACTCCGCCGAGAAGAGACCATCACGGCTACTCACACGGTTGATGTATTTTAATTAAGTCAAGTGACAAGTTCTCTACAACCGGAATTAACAAATTCCCATCTGCCTCATAACCGCGGGCACGGCTTTCGAAAGATAATACCCTACAGGGGTGTCCCAACTTAGCCCATTATAAGCTCTCACGGTCAACGAAGGATAAACCTTCTCCCGGAAAGACCCGATCAGTCTCGGAATCCCGGTTTACAAGACATTTCGACAATGGTAAAACAAGACCAGCAAAGCCGCCCGAATGTGCCGACAAATCCCGATAGGAGCTGCACATATCTCGTTCTCAGGGCACACCGGATGAGCAGTCCGTACAACTAAAACCAATCCTCGAGTTTCCCCAAGGTGGCGCTGCAAAGGGCTCTAGTTTGGACCAGCACTCAGAGGAACACTGGCCCGGGGGTTTAAATAAAGATGACCCTCGGGCTCGCGAAAACCCGGGGGAAAAGGCTTAGGTGGCAAATGGTAAAACCAAGGTTGGGCCTTGCTGGAGGAGTTTTATTCAAGGCGAACTGTCAAGGGCGTCCCATAAATCACCCAACCGCGTAAGGAACGCAAAATCAAGGAACATAATACCGGTATGACGGAAACGAGGGCGGCAAGAGTGGAACAAAACACCAGGCATAAGGCCGAGCCTTCCACCCTTTACCAAATATATAGATGCATTAATTAAATAAGAGATATTGTGATATCCCAACATATCCATGTTCCAACATGGAACAAACTTCAGCTTCACCTGCAACTAGCAACGCTATAAGAAGGGATGAGCAAAAGCGGTAACTTAGCCAAACAACGGTTTGCTAGGAAAGGATGGTTAGAGGCTTGACATGGCAATATGGGAGGCATGATATAGCAAGTGGTAGGTAGCGCAGCATGGCAATAGAAGGAACAACTAGCAAAGCAAAGATAGAAGTGATTTCGAGGGTATGGTCATCTTGCCTGCAAGGTTCTCAGAGTTGTCGAAAGCTTGATCCTCGTAAGCGTACTCAACAGGTTCCTCATTCACGAACTCATCTCCTGGCTCTACCCAAAACAAGAACACAAGCAACGGAACCACAATCAATCACGGGAAATGCACAAGCAACATGATGCAAAACATGAATGATATGCAAGATATGATATGCGATGCATATGCGTGCTCCGGAAGGAAAAATGATGAACAAGGCAGTAACTTGGCAAACCAAGTATGACACTGGAAAGATGAGATGATTTCGGTCGAAATCGATATAAAGATCACCGGAAACGGATGCACGGTTTGCAAATGACAAGCAAAACAAGAAAGACACGAATCTGCGATTAACAACATGATAGCACTTAGAATGCAACAAGTAACAATGCCACAACACTCCAACGTAGCAACAAAGCATATGGAGGTAATCTACAGGAGATGCTTGACAAAAGATGAACACTGAGCTACGGCACAACATAACAGGCTCAAACAAGCATGGCAAAAGTGCAAAAGATATCAGGTTCACAGACTTGGTGAAATTACTGGACATGCCTGAAACAGCATCGGGTAGCAATGTTCAGAGCACGAAATCAACATGCTACAGGAACTTAACATGGCAAAACAAGGCATGGAAGTATTCTACTAAATGCATATGACAAAAGTCCCTTACTGACCATAAGCCAAAAAGGACCAGAAGATATGATGGCAACCAAGTAAACATAGCAAGTTTCGTTAACAGGTTTCAGACTTAGCAGAAAATAGAGCATGGCGGAAACAATAATATGAAGGCATCTTAGTGAGCTTGATGAACTCATCACAAAGAAATCCATGACAAAACAAGCATACCTACAGAAAGATGGCATGTTTATGAAGCTATCCATGGCAAGAGCAAATACATAGCATGTATGAAAACAACTACAACAAGCTTGGCAAAATTGAATATCATGTAAACAATCTGCCAGAAATATTTTATAGCAAAAGTAGAGCAAGATTGAGTCATGCTATGGCACTCCATAATTGCAAAAAGGGCATGAATGGATCAATTACAACAATATCTACAAAACATCCTTACTGAACATCTCCAAAAGGAGCATAGATCTCTCTGTAGCCACATGGATACATAGCAACAAAATAACAGCAGTCACAGACTTGGTGAAATCACCAAGTCCCTGAAATCAGAAACATTACGGAGCCTAGTTTGCATGCTTGTGCTAGTCACCACAGAGATAAAAAAAATACAAGGCATACACCTCTGTAAAGATGGCATGGCATACAACAAAACACATGTAGAGTTTATGCCCATAAGATGCACAGATTAAATGCAACAGAAATAACAAATCCTCAAGTTCTGATAAGTAACAGCAGAAAACAGCAACTTGCACTCTTGCACCAGAGATTTGGGCATCAAGATGGACTCAAATGAACATGATGCAATGAAACAAAATTTAGAGCATCACGAGACGAACATCTCGATATATTACACGCGTGAAACGGAGCTATATGCAGAGAGTTATGATGCGATGAACATGGGCATGTACTGTAAATATCTCAGGACTTGGGATTTTCGGGAGAGGGGAGAGTCAACCTTGGCGTTGACTGGATCGGGATCCAGATCGGCCGAGCTCGCCGGAGGGCTGCCGGAGACGGAGGACGGAGGAGAGGGCCGGCGGCCGACGGGGAAGAAGGGGAGGACGGCGAGGAGGGGCGGCCGGAGTGCCGCGGGTGCCCGCGGGGCGGCGGCGGACGGCGGCCCGGGCGGCACCGGCGACGAGGTGGCGCGGCGGCCGGCGGTGATGGCGCACGGCGGCGGCGGCGAGGCGGCGGCGCGACGACCGAGGCGCGGGCGAGGCGGCGGCGCGCGACGATGGAGGCGACGGGCGCGCGGGCGAGGCACGGGCCCGCGGGGGCCGGACGCGGGCTCTCCGGGCGGCGGCGTACGGGCGGCGGCGGGCTGCCACGTGGCAGGCGCGGACTGGCTGCGGAACGGCGGTGGAGAAACGTCCGGCGCCAGGCGGACGTGTCCGGCGTGCGGAAGGAGAGGGTTAGGGTTTTGGACTGCGGGAGTGTAACGCCCACGATGCGGCTATATCTCCCACGTGTCGAGGCACGACTTAGAGGCATAACCGCATAGTGGTTTTGTCGTAAGAAGGGTCATCTTCACACAATCCCTTGTAATGAATAAGGATGGGATAAAGAGTGGGCTTACAATCGCCACTTCACACAATACATAAATATATCTCATACATCATCCAAAATACAAGCATATAGACCGACTACGGTCAAGATCCAAATGAAAATAAGACAACCCCAAATGCTAGATCCCTGTTGAGGATATAGACCTTAGAGTCACCCGCCAGGAGGGGCCGGGTTACTCATATGGTCATTGCCAGAAGCCCGGTGCCAAGCTTGAAGACGGTGGGCCAAAGATGGGCTTAAGACCCGGATATGGCTTAAGGCCCGTAGTTACAATCATTATCCTGGTGGAACTTGTAGTGTAAGGCAAGAATAGTTGAGAGTCCGAGCCGGACATTCTTATGAGCCGGCCGGGACTCTGAGAGTTGCAGGGCGTCAGCCTCTCTATATAAAGGGGCGATCCGGCAGCGGTTTAGGGCAGAGAACAATCTGATCGAAAGCCAGGCATAGCGGTTTAGCTCCCTGGTTATCGAAACCCTAATCAATACCACCTCAAACTGGACGTAGGCTTTTACCTTCACCGTAAGGGGCTGAACCAGTATAAACCCTTGTGTTCCTTGTCCCGCTTAACCCCTTCAAGCTTCCTAGTAGCGATGGCTCCACGACTAAGTCCTAGCTCGAGGACATCTGCCGTGACAATTCCACGACAGTTGGCGCCCACCGTGGGGCCAGCGCACGGTGGATTTGAGTTCTTGAAGGGCAGCTTTGAAGGGCTCAAGGGATACGCTATGGGCCGGATGACCAAGAGTCGTGGCGGCAAGCTCTACATCGACGATGCAAACTGGGGCCCCGACGCCGGCTCAATTGAGTACGGGTACCGGGTCCCCTTCGGCGGAACTCATGTTTTCATTGGCAAGATTGGTGAGCCGGGCCCTGAGCCGGATCTCTGCGCCGATCTCATCGAGGTGGCTCAGCGTGCACGACCCGCCCGGGCCCGGCCTGCCTTAAGGCATGCTTTTGTGGGGTGTATCCACGGAGGACTCTCTAATCGATCTGGATCTGGTGATGAGACGGCCGCCGGCTCTGACGGCGAGTCGGCCACCAATGAGTCAAACTCGTTGTATCAACTTCAAGATGGCAGGCTCATGGGTTATTCCGATGGTGACAGTATTCCGGACCTATTTGAGCCGCCGAGCCGGGTGGGAATCTTTATGGCCGGTGCACAGCCTATTCAGAACCCCGCGGTTGGAGCGGGAAACCCGGTGCCTTCCCCGGCTCAGGTACTGATGGATCTCACGGACAAGATGACGGCCCTATTAACCGCCACGGTTGACCCGGCGGATCAAGCTCAGCATGATGCGGAAGTGGCGCAATTAAAATTGGATCTAGTGAAAGCTAAGGAGGACCTTGCTGCGGAAGGGATCAGGATGGCTGCGGAGAGGGCGGCTCTCGATGCCCAAACTCAGTTGATCCAGGCGCAGTCTTTCCAACTCACGATGGATCAGAACGCGTCCAATGAGGTCATGAGAAGGAGGCATCAAAAGACCCAATCTCGGCTCCCGCCGGTTTACGATCCACGCAACCTCTTCAACACGCCAGGTGCAGGGTCTAGTAACCCGCCAGGGGTCATAGCGCCCGGGTCTGGAACCCCTATTCAGCCACAAGTGATGGGGCCTCCCCAGGTGCCCCCTGCCCCGCCTCAGTATGTGCCAACACCCCCGGGTCATTATAATAACCCGCTGGAGAACATGGTCGCTGCGGCTGCACGGCTGGCGGCTCTCCCAGTTGACGGCGACTCTCCGACGGCTATTGAAACCCGCCGGGTCAGGGAACTCCTTCAGACGGCACTGGCGCAGCAAGAGGCGTACTCCTACAGCCGGGATAGGATCCACTCAACCCCTCGTCCGAGCCCGAGTTACAGCAGGCACATGGTCTCAGCGACCGGCTCAAGTAACGTCCGACGCCATGACCCGCCCCCTGGCCATGGCCCGGCTCACAACGGAGCCTTTCACGCAGCAGACCAGGACAGAGCGCGGCAAGAGGCGGAGCAGGTGCCTCAGCTGACGGCTTACCAGACCCCCCCGGCTTATCCGATGACTTCCGTCGACGTAGGTATCCCTACCAGGACTGGGGGTGTCCCTTGTTTAGTACCAGCTATCCGCAATGAGCGTCTACCCAAGGACTTCAAAGGCCCTAGGAAGGTGCCTAATTACACGGCAGACTTACAGCCTATAGCCTGGATCGAGAGTTATGAGATGACGATGGAGCTACTGGAGGTCAGTGAGGCGGCCATGGCTAAGTACTTCACCATGATGTTGGATGGGACAGCTCGCACTTGGTTAAAAGGGCTACCACCGAATTCCATCGGGTCTTGGGCTGAGCTGAAAACCCGGTTCATCCAAAACTTCAAAGATACCTGTAGGCAGTCTATGTCAATTGTGGATTTGACTAACTGTAAGCAGCAGGAGGGTGAGTCTACGACACATTGGGTTCGCCGGGTTAAGGAGATCATACACTCGTCATACAAGATGGATGCCGGCTCAGCAGTTTTAATGCTGGAGCAGAATTGTCGTTTTGTGCCCCTGAAGATGAAACTTGGGCGGCTTAAGCGCGACTGCAGTGATATGGGTACACTAATGGCGGCTCTTGTCAAGTACGCCGATTCTGATGGTACCAAGGATCCCCCTTCAGATGATGAAAGGGCAGAGAACAATCTGATCGAAAGCCAGGCATAGCGGTTTAGCTCCCTGGTTATCGAAACCCTAATCAATACCACCTCAAACTGGACGTAGGCTTTTACCTTCACCGTAAGGGGCTGAACCAGTATAAACCCTTGTGTTCCTTGTCCCGCTTAACCCCTTCAAGCTTCCTAGTAGCGATGGCTCCACGACTAAGTCCTAGCTCGAGGACATCTGCCGTGACAATTCCACGACAGTTGGCGCCCACCGTGGGGCTCGAACCCACGACCACAAGGTTAAGAGCAAGGGTCCCTAGCATAACCCGGGGAACCAAGGAGGAGGCAAGCGCAAGGCTGATGGCAGCCTAGAGTTTGTAGCCAACGCCAGCACACAAGGTAATAACCAGCGACGCAAGGGGAGGCCCCCTCCCCGAGGCGGCGGGTCAGGCCCGACGCTGGAGCAGCTATTGAATGAGCCTTGTCCAAGGCATGGCTCTAGAGAGAAGCCAGCGACTCATCTATGGAAGGACTGTGCAATCATGAAGGCCTTTAAGAACTACAATGGCCCGGGCGGCGGCTCAGGCGCTGCCGGCTTTCATGGCCCGGGCGGCGGCTCAAATTCTAACCCTCAGAACGGTCAAGGGGGCTTTAATCAGCAGTCTGGCCAGGGTCATCAACAGCAGCAGGGAGGTTATCAGACCAATCCAAAGCAGCTTAGCGGTGGGCAGTATCATGTGTTTACCACCAGCCTGTGCAAGCGAGATCAGAAGCTTCATAAGAGGGCTGTGAACGCTGTTGAGCCGGCGGTTCCACGCTACTTGCGGTGGTCAGAGCAACCTATAGTGTGGAGTAGGGAGGATCACCCTCCCCGAGTTGATAATCCGGGTCACTTGGCTCTGGTGGTGGCTCCTCAGGTGGGAGGATATAAGTTCACTAAAGTGCTCATGGATGGAGGCAGCAGCATCAACATCCTCTACTATGAGACTTTTCGCCGTATGGGATTGGTTGATAAGAACCTCAGCCAGTCAAACACTATCTTCCATGGTGTGGTACCTGGTAAGTCGGCTTATCCAGTCGGCAAGATCGAGTTGGAAGTGGCCTTTGGAGATGAGAACAATTACAGGGTGGAGAAATTGACCTTTGAGGTGGTCAAGATAAGAAGTCCGTACCATGCTATTTTTGGGCGGCCGGCTTACGCCAAGTTCATGGCACAGCCATGTTATGTTTACTTGCAGCTCAAGATGCCGGGTCATAATGGGACCATTACGGTTCACGGCAGCCGGAAGGTGGCCTTGGAATGTGAGGAAGGTGATGCAGCTTATGCAGAATCTGTTTGTGCAACAGAGGAGTTGAAGTTTTACAAAGACAACGTTGACCCAACAGATATGACCTCTCTGAAAAAGCCGACTATGGAGCATGAGCCGGCAATGAAATTTAAGTCGGCTGATGAGACTACACTTGTCGATTTCATTCCAGGAGATTCATCTCAGCAGTTTAGCATCAGCGCCAACCTGGATCCAAAATAGGAAAGCACGCTCATCAAGTTCATCCGTGAGAATAGGGACATCTTCGCATGGAAACCTTCTGACATGCCAGGTGTACCTAGAGAACTCGCTGAGCACACTCTCAATGTTGATCCGAAATTTAAGCCGGTCAGGCAGTTCCTTCGGCGGTTCAATGAGGAGAGGCGGAAAGCTATTGGTGAAGAGGTGGCCCGGCTCTTGGCGGCCGGGTTTATTGTTGAAGTCTTCCACCCAGAATGGTTAGCTAACCCGGTGCTCGTACTCAAGAAGAATGGCACTTGGCGGATGTGTGTGGACTACACGGACTTAAATAAAGCATGTCCGGCTGATCCTTTTGCCCTTCCCCGTATTGATCAAATTATTGATGCTACGGCCGGTTGTGCGCGCTTAAGTTTCCTGGATGCTTATTCCGGATATCATCAGATTAAAATGGCAGTTAAGGACCAGGAGAAGACGGCGTTCATCACTCCCTTTGGAGCCTTCTGCTATGTATCCATGCCCTTTGGACTCAAGTGTGCACAGGCGACTTATCAGCGTTGCGTGCAGAACTGTCTTCATAAACAGATTGGGTGTAATGTTCATGCTTATGTGGACGACATTGTGGTTAAATCCATAAAGGAGGAAACCCTGATAGATGATTTGAGAGAAACCTTTGATAATCTCCGGGTCTACAAGATGATGCTTAACCCAGCCAAGTGTGTCTTTGGTGTTCCTGCAGGCAAACTCTTGGGTTTTTTGGTTTCTGACAGAGGCATTGAAGCTAACCCGGAGAAGATCAAGGCCATCACCTCCCTGGCTAAGCCGGCGTGTATAAACGATGTTCAGCGCTTGGCGGGTCGCATCGCTGCTTTAAGCCGGTTTATAAGCCGTTTGGGTGAGAAGGCCATGCCATTATATCAGTTGATGAAGAAAACTGATAACTTTGTCTGGAATGATGCAGCTAATACTGCCTTTGAAGATTTGAAGAAGCAGCTGGCAGAGCCTCCAGTCCTTGCTGCTCCGGTTGATAAGGAGCCCTTAGTGTTATATGTGGCGGCGAACACACGAGCCGTCAGTGTGGCTATGGTGGTGGAGCGCAAGGAGGAGGGTAAGGAGCATCCGGTTCAGCGGCCGGTTTATTATGTCAGCGAAGTGCTCATTGAGTCCAAGCAGCGGTATCCGCATTGGCAGAAGCTTGTGTATGGTGTGTTTATGGCGAGCCGGAAACTTAAGCATTATTTTCAGGGTCATCCCATCACCGTAGTCAGTTCTGCCCCTCTTGGTGACATCATTCAAAACAGAGAGGCCACAGGGAGAGTAGCTAAGTGGGCCATAGAGCTCGGACCTCATGGTCTCAAATACGTGCCACGCACTGCTGTTAAATCTCAGGCCTTGGTGGATTTCATCAATGACTGGACAGAGTCACAGGTGCCCGAGCAGAAGCCGGATAACACATATTGGACTATCCACTTTGATGGGTCCAGGCAGTTGGAGGGCTCGGGGGCTGGAGTCGTGTTGGCTTCCCCTAAAGGTGACAAGTTCCATTATGTGCTACAGTTGCTGTTTCCTTGCATTAACAACGCGGCTGAGTACGAGGTCTTGCTCCATGGTCTTCGGATGGCTAAAGAGATGAGCTTAAGCCGGGTAAGGTGCTTCGGCGACTCAGACTTGGTGGCTCAACAAGTATCAGGAAAGTGGGATTCCAAGGACCCTCTCATGGCGGCTTATCGCCGCGAGGTTGATGCCATTGCTGGGCACTTTCAGGGTTACCAAGTGGAGCACATCGATCGCAGGAAGAACGAGGCGGCGGATGCTTTAAGCCGGCTGGGCTCTCAGCAAAAGCCGGTGCCGCCTAACACTTTCCTGGATGTCCTGTATAGCCCTTCTGTTAAGTTGCCTACAGAGGAAGACTTGGCTGTCCCTGACCCGGAGGCACGACTGGTGGCGGCTCTCCATATCATACCAGACTGGACAATGCCATAGTTGGCTTACATGACCCGGGGCGAGTTGCCGGAGGATGAAACTTTGGCCAGGCAAATAACCCGGCGGGCTAAGTCAATGATTGTTATCAATGGGGAGTTGCATCACTGCAGTGTTACGGGAGCGTTTCAGCGTTGTGTTTCCCCTGAGGAAGGTCAAGAAATCTTGCGTGAGATCCATGAAGGGGATTGTGGCCATCATGCCGGCTCAAAGTCTCTTGTGGCCAAGGCTTTTCGTCATGGTTTTTATTGGTTGACGGCTCATGCTGATGCAGAGGACTTGGTCAGTAAGTGCGATGGTTGCCAAAGGTTCTCGCGACGGGCTCATGTACCGGCTCAAGAGCTGAGGATGATCCCAATTACTTGGCCCTTTGCAGTCTGGGGGCTTGATATGGTTGGGCCTTTTAAAAGGTCCAAGGATAAGAAGACTCACCTCTTGGTGGCAGTTGACAAATTCACAAAGTGGGTGGAAGCTGAGCCAGTTAGCAAGTGCGATGCAGCCACGGCGGTTCAATTTATGAAAAAGGTGATTTTTCGCTTTGGTTTTCCGCACAGCATTATCACTGACAATGGCACCAATCTTTCCAAAGGCGCCATGGAAGAGTTTTGTCAACGAGAGCATATCCGACTTGATGTTTCCTCAGTGGCTCATCCTCAATCCAATGGTCAAGCTGAGAGAGCTAATCAGGAGATTCTGAAGGGCATCAAGCCCCGACTTCTGGTCCCTTTGCAACGGACGCCGGGTTGTTGGGTGGAGGAGTTGCCCTCCGTGTTATGGAGCATCAACACTACTCCTAACAGGTCTACAGGTTTTACACCTTTCTTCATGGTTTATGGGGCAGAAGCAGTCCTCCCCAGTGACATCCGTCATGACTCACCTCGAGTGGCGGCTTACGTTGAGGCGGATAATGAGCAGGCGCGCCAAGATGCTCTTGACTTGTTGGACGAACAGCGTGATGTGGCAGCAGCCCGTTCAGCGATTTACCAACAAGACCTGCGCCGATATCATAGCCGCCGGGTTAAATCCCGGGTCTTCCAGGAAGGGGATCTTGTGCTCCGGCTCATCCAAGATCAAACTGATGCGCACAAGCTATCCCCGCCTTGGGAAGGGCCCTTTGTGGTCAGCAAGAACTTGCACAACGGGTCGTATTATCTCATTGACATTTGGGAGCACAAAGATTCACGTAAGTCGGAGGAAGAGACCCGTCGGCCATGGAACATAGCTCAGCTTCGGCCTTACTACACTTGAGCCACCGGCTCTCATAATGTACATATTTCTCTCAGTCATGTATATATTATGATAAGCAATAAAGCAGGACCTCTGTCCTTTTTCTCCTCCAAATGTGCGCGTGTTTGTTTTCTTTGCAAGATTAACATGGTAACTGGAAGGAGGATGTAGCGACCAGACCTCAAATGGCCTGTGCTGCTGTGCACCAGTGTCATCCCTGGATCAGTAATGCTGACACGCACAGTAAAAATGGATGATTTATAACAGAGTAGCAATCACACACTTATTACATCGAATATCTCCGAAGAGATTAAGTATGATAAACATGGCAGAAGGCCATCTAATAACGATAACAGCGGAAGACTTGGAAGATAAGTGAGTCCATCAACTCCAGCGGCATCACTGAGTATAAGACCACGACCTAAGGCACCTTACTCGTCGTCTGAAAAGTCTGCAACATGAAACGTTGCAGCCCGAAAACGGGCCAGCACATAGAATATGCTGGCAATGTAACACATAGAGAATAATGAGCAATAACAATGCTATACTACATGCATATATGGCTGGTGGAAAGCTCTATGGTTACAGTTTTGCGAAAAGCCAATTTTATCCTACTTCAAAAGGAATAAATTTTATTTAACTATCATGGTGGTTGAAACATTGAGAAGGTACCTCCAACTCAATCCCAATTAAGTATCATCATTACCCCAACAAAATTAATTATAAGTATCATGGTGATGAGATTCAAATGATAATCCAGGTACTAGATACTCAAGTTGTCCATAACCGGGGACACGGCTAATCATGATCAGTTTGTACACTCTGCAGAGGTTTGCGCACTTTTCCCCACAAGACTCGATCGCCTCCGCTTGATTCTCGCACTTCATGATGTTTGAGAAACGAATGACCGAGACACAGTCTTTCAGAAACAATCACTCTTTACTCTGGATGGACCGGTACACCTACTTTCCCCTACATCTGCTAGTCCACCTCTTCAAGAGATCCTGTAACCTACTCAGCTATGCTAGAGCCCATAATAGCTTGTGGCTGCACACGGAAGTTTCTAGCATGAATAATCTTATGATCCCTTTGAGCCTGGGTGGCGGACCTTATACATACAGACAACACTGGGTTCTCCAGGTGCCTCAATCCACCCAGATGTGAGTTTTAGTTGCCACCTTAAGTTGAACCATTAATAAACATCTCACATCTGTCATGAATATCTCTCAAACCCAATCCACGTCTACGAGCATAGCATGGCAATAATAAAAGCAACGTAGAAGTAACTCCCAAGGGTTTGATAAAGTAAAACAGGTAATAGGTACTACCTCAACTACTTCCCAATACCCACAATTTAATTAGATCCTAATCATGCAATGTGTGAGGA